>NT_176574.1:232316-239152 GCF_000188095.3 Bombus impatiens
GCAGCCAGCCGGTGGAAGGCAGTCGGTCGCTTGCTTCGCCGCCTGGCACTCATCATGTTTCTGATATCGAGTTTGGCCGCCTGTTTGGCACTGCTCGCCATATACTCAGGCCCCATTTTCCTCGTGCAGCTACTGGTTGTCGTTCTCGTCGCGTATTTAGTCGCTGGAGGACGTTTTCGATGGTTTTACGTCGCTCTGAAAACTGCGCCCAGAGACCTCGTGTGAGTATGCATTCTTCCTCATCCGGTTCATCCTCGTCCTTTGACAACGCGCACAGATTCAAGTTTTTGATTTCGATTCGTTCTAAATCCGTTCGATTAAATTGAAAACTGGGTCAGTCTATGACTTTCCAAGTTGGTCTTCTCGCACGGTCAGCCAAGTTTCTCTCTGCTTCTTTAAAGTTTCGTCGATCGTATGCATCCTCATCGTGTATATCCATACGAAGATCTCTAAATTACCGCAGATATTTATAACTAGAAAACATGTGATTCTGCTTTGATAATGAAATTTCATATTTTCAGGGAGGAGGATGAATTTAAGTAGAATGTTGAAACGTTTGATATAGTGGAATATGTTAAAACATGCCATAATAGAAAGTTAATTATTAGATTTTTGTCAAATATTAAATAGCTCTGAGACAGTTTCCAAAATGTTCGTTTTCTTATTTAAATGTGGGATCTTGGCGGCATAAGTTCAGCACATAACTGTACATTTCTTAAATGTACGTCTTCGTTTAAGGAATACACATGAATGCGTAATATACTTAAATTTTAGGACATCAACAATTTTTTAGACCGATTACATAGGCCGATCTTTATATTTTTTGATAATACTCATTGATAAAATCCGAAAATACCAGTTTTGAGTTTAAGAAGTTTCCAATTCGGCAGTTACATTCCTTTTAGGAGGATAACATTCACAAAGCGGTAAATCACGACGTTGGGTTTATACATAAATTTAGTTGGGTTTGAATTGAGGTTAGATTTCAGATGGGTTGGTTTAAGATAGAGTTTGAGTTTACATTAGATGTGAGAATTTCTTAAAGGTTGGTATTTCTGATCTTTGTTCGAAAATTATTATCAGAAAATATAGTAATCCTAAAATAAAATTTAATTTGTAATACAATATAGAAATATTAATTTCTTATTGAAAAAAGAAAAAGATTGAGAGGAAAAGAAAATTTTAAACTGTAAAGAGACCTAAGTTTCGTGTGACAAGCGACACGTGAAACGAATAGTTCCGACCTTCGACAGTTAATGTTTATATTACTCTCATAAAATAATTGTTCAATTTTCATCAATATGGTCTACTAGGGAAGTGAACTGCACGGTAATTGAAACCCACATCCCTCGCTTGTAACTAACAATTGTTTTAACAATAAATAATCACTTTATAATACTAATAAAACTAACACAGTTATAAAATCTGACTGTCATTTAGAATTGTTTATCATTCAAGTTTTCAAGCACTAACACTTCTGTCAATCTTATTGCAGTTTATTTTATGTTTACAAGTAATATACCGCGTATTTTGAAATATTAAATTTTGCTGAAAAAAAAAAATCCTTTTCGTATTTCATGTTAAGCGTGTGAGAACGTGATACTGACGTCTCAATAGTAAATTGGACTCAACGATAAAAGTTTAACGTCAAACTGCATTGTGAAATCGTCACAAAGGAAATTTATTTTTAAGGTAACGCATTTAGCCATTAAAGCTGTGTCATAATAATGTCATTTAAATGAAATATACTTTAATAGGCAATCTTTAATCCAAGTACGAGATAATAGAGTAAGTAAGAGATAATAGATGCATATTGTGACACGTGAACAATCAGTCGGAGAATTCTTGCTCGTTAACGATAAAAAAGATCATATTAGACAATTTTAAAGGTTGAAAAAATATAGTTATATCGCCACATATATTAATTACAGAAACTGAACGTTTCATTCATAAAATCGAATACATATGCCTTAACCTGCGTTCCTTAATCTTTCTTCTGTCTGTTGTATTTCTTGTTTTCTATTTGATATATAATCATAAACAATTTTCCTTATTTTTTTATGTGAAACATACAAAACACAGTGTTATTGTTATTTTTTCGTTTCCTTAACATAATCTAATTACAATTTTTTGAACTAAGTAAGAGATAAGAAGGGAGAAATTATATAGAATTTAGGGTATGTGAATTTAAGAATTTGTAACATTCTTGTTCAAATTAGTTATTTTTTACTTCCTCGGAAATTCAGAGATAACGCAATTTAAGTCAATATTTATATATCGTTAGGTTTATATATCTTAATAGAGAAGTGTAACAAATCAAGTGATAATGATAATTAATATAATTTTTTTAAAGCTATACACATATAATGATGTAATAAAATAAAGTACTATTACTTACTTTTTCGTTTTGCTAATTAAAAATGTGTTATCAGTATATGCATTCTGTTAGATCACTTTGTTATATCGCATTATGACTTACTATTGACCATATTTACACTGTGCATTATAAACCGTAATTTTTTATCTAATCTCTTAATTGATAAATTTCTAATGGTAAATTATAGGCACTCAAACTGTCTTTTCTTTATTCCTTGAATTTGATATAAAAGAGTTGCATTTATGTATAGTACTATTTGTCGAATACAATCCAGATCAAAGTTGAAATGTATCTGAACTCGTACGATTATAATTTTTCAGAATTATTCATGAATCTATTCTATTCAAATTTCTGTAGGAATACGACTAGCTTTAGTATAAAATAAACTATTTTTCATTGCCTACGGATTTACAAAGTTCATAATAAAACGTAGATCTATCAATTTAATTATAAATACAAGAAGAAATATGAAAATATTGCAAAATAGAAAAAGTATTTAAAAATACAAAAATAATTGTTTATGTCATTAGCTATACTTTATATTAGATTTGTATTAAATTTATATTTTATATTGAAAGTTTTACATTATAAGTCTATATTATATTTTTAAAACAGTTTATTTTATATTTACACCTGTAATGTAACATTGCATTATATTTTTGTAATGTCTTAAATGAACAATATCGAAGTAAAGTAAAGCATCCTCAATGAATAGTATTCGCTGCTCACTTTTCGTAAATACGAGCATGGACGAATGCTAATTAAATTAAAAAATTGAAAATAAATGAACCGAATTGAAGTAATATTATAGTATCTAATTCTATTATCCTGGATAAGTTGATATAAATTAAATTGTAATTTTGACTGTTAAAAAGTTTTTTATTCAAAGATCATTGACAATAATTTTTAATTTCACGAGTACAATCTTATCTATCGTTATATAAAGTAATATACCTATTATATCTGTTTTTCCAAAAAGATACAATTAGAATCCTGATCTGTTTATAACAAGTGATAGTACAGCATAATATATAGGACTCAACTATATTTAAATTATTATGTAACAATAATATTATTTTTAATAGAATCATTTTCATGAACTTTCCATGATATCACGCAGTTAAAATCACAATCGCATACGTGTTATCACTGATAAATAATTTACGATTAGATCGTTTAAGGAGATTAGCTTTCTCCTAAGAAAACTTTACTGGCACCATGGATCATAATTTAAGTGCAACATATTATAGGATGTGGTTTATATTATATTACGTAAAACTGGTATTATTTACGAACATCTGTGATAACATTGATCATGCTTCTATTACCTGATCTGTTTCTACAGTGAATTTAGTGACTTCCTGTTTGAAATGCACATCATTATTCTATTTATTCTTAATATCTTAATCGAGCATTTAGGAATATATCATCTACTCTTAATATAAATATTTTATATACATGTAAATAAAATTGTGGTGAACCTATATGTATTCCGGTAATGAACATTCATTATCGATATGAAAATTTAATACAGAAATGAAAATATGTTTCTAACATATTCACGATATAAAAGTGTCGTCAGTACTAGGAAAAAGAGCATAATGAATGACGTACATATTCTTCTGAACGTTTCTGGAAATACCATATCCAGAAATAAATTAATTTGATTATATAATTTGTAAAAGATGAAACTATCGAGTTAACTATATCACACGAGCTGTTTTACCTTTTTCATTTATATTGTATTTTTATTAAAGAATTTATTCAACAAAGTCTCTTACGAATACATAAGTGAGTGAGTTTTTTAACCATATTGTCTAAAACTCGCGTTTTGAAATATTCATTTAATTAGGTACATTTTATAAATTTATGATTTCGACGTTATGTTATGTAATACAAAAATGATAAATTTTCAGTATAATTTTTGCAAATATTAAATATATCGAACAAAGGTATAGTTTGGCTACCTCTTTGTTTCAAACATTTTTTTTTATTTTACATCAACATCCAAAATGTATAGGTAATTTTCGATTTGAGAAAGTTTTCTGTTTTTTTTTTTTGGAATAGTATGAGACGGACTTCTACAATTCAATTTTATAGCTCGTAAAAGCGTTTGTGAAGACGAGTTCAACGACACATGACATAACATCATTCAAGGTCATTCGAGATTAACCCTTCATTGACGAGCGACGAACTTATATATATGCATAGCATACAGTTTGATTTCTTAATACATGCACCAGATATATCTTGCTTCAAAAGTGATATAACTGAAAGACATTCATTTTCCAAAAAGTGGAAATACCACAATCGATAACATTATTAATTAAAATTAACAAGTTGTTATTTTGTTAATTAAATTTATTAGCGACGATAATGGAGAACAGGATTGAACATTGTTTTTATTATTGTCAATTTATACATATGAAGAATTCTAAAAAACTTTTTCATAGTGATAACTCGAAAAATTCAATGTTCCAATTCTCTAGCAAGTGTGCAATATACCTACACGTGTCAAGTTATGCTATACATGTTATATTTAAAATTTCATAAATAATTTATTTATGATTCTACACAGTTACTTATCTGTTTATGTTGCTTTGGACAACCTGCGTCAGCAATACTTAAAGGTTAAAGAAATTACTATTTGATTCAGGCAATTAAATATAATTGTATTTATAAAAAATATAATATAATATAATATAAAATAATATAAAAATATAATATAAAATAACTTAGGTTTTTAAGAATATTTCTCAAATTTACGTATAATATTTGATTTTATTACGTGCCCAGATTTTATTTTATTTTATGACGTTTATCTATAATTCTGTATCGCATTTTTCAATTTTTGACATTTTGAAACTCTGTGTGTTATAACATTTGTTTGAATTTTATGTAGTACAAGAATCTAACGTTATTTCTACATTAAGTTTTCTGTTTATAACGTTGTGTTTTATCATCGGTCACGGTTTGCAGATTACCTAAACAATTCCATGACTGATTGCCATTTTCTAAGAAAACTGATAATATATTTCTTTTTTTTTTTTGCACACATTAATCATTTTCGTTGAAGGCACTGAATGTTAATGACAATAAATCTAAAATAATAAGTTTTATTATTTAATTGATTCTATAGATCATTAAATAAAAATATTAAAGAAATATTTAATATAATATGAACAAAAATATAAAGCTTTACAACATCTATGCATTATTTTTTAAAAACGCGCAGTATATTAAAAATATACTACAAACTATATCTGGGAAAATTCCGATTCAAATATAAATATTTACGCTTAAAACAGAAAATACTTCAAACGTAATATTTTATTTCTTTATCTTATTCAAATATTATGTTCGCGATATAGCGATTATACGTATGTGAAATTGATCGTCGAGTTTTTAGATATCTTTATCATCATTAACTGATATTTTGTAATCATTAACTGACTACATGCACGTGTACATTATGCACGTAATTGCATAGAATCTAATATTGATCAGCGATAAATAGTATAAAATGACGTGCGTAGCATACAGATTTCTCTCGTTGCTTTAACTGGTCCATTGAACCAACTAAGCACTTCAATTTTCTTTAAGGTGCATGCAGGTTTGATTTATGTTACAATTCAATTGTCACATAAAATTGTCGATAAACTTAAATTCGATAGACTTAAAATGTCGATAACTTAAATTCTTTTACTTTTTTGTTTTTTTTTTTTTTAATTTAAATTCTCTTAATCTATTATTTACATCGCGAAATAATTTTCTGTAACTCACACACACCTACTTATATCTTTTGCACACTTGGCTTTACACACACAAAGTTCATAGTACTAGTGCTGGTTAGATTAAGTTTCCTTCATATTTATGAGTACTTCCACTATAAGGTGTGTTCACAAAGTTGCCGTTCGTAGCGTCTAGAACAAACATTGTTGACGCCAGTTAAAAGAAATCCCCATAAACAATATCATAGTGTGTGACACAGCGATTTTAATGAAACTTTATAGATGTATTGTGCAGCCAAAAATATTCTACGTGCATGTTTCTTTTATCAGCAATTGTCCATATTTTTAGCAAGCCCTTAAAGTTGGCATTGAAAATATATTTCCTGAAGAGTCTCGAGTAATATTAGAAATAAAAGATTCACTCCATAAATGTGGCAGATTGTCGATAACAAAATATGTGTCGAATATTTTTGGCTCGTGTCATACTCGGATGATGTCCCCTGTGAACCACCAACCGAGGTACCAATACGTTGTTCTTTGAGCAAGTCCTGTAACTGTGACCGTAACCAATCTCTGACAGCTCCTTTCACTTCTGTTTTCAAGGGAAATCTGCGACTTTTCAAATTCATTTTGACGGAGTCAAAGGCATGAAAGCTGCAAGGGAATTGGTTTGGATTGGCGCGTCATGGTGCTTCAGTTCTTAGTGACATTTAAGGGGGGGGGGGGGG
>NT_176574.1:239222-316083 GCF_000188095.3 Bombus impatiens
TCTCTTTATATTTGTGACGACACAGTTAAAATCTCTTTATTAAAACCAATAGTACATTAAAGTATGACATTCGAAGAATATTGTATAAAATTTTCACGGAAAAATATTAAAAAATACAGCAATGACAGTAATTATTCGGAGGTATCTCGGAAAATTGCCGTGCCCCTGATAACATGGTGCTGGATCATCTGAAATCAAAAAATCAAAGTTTATTCGTTAGGTAACAGAGTTCCATAGGTAACGCTGAGAGGGTTTTTCGAAATTTCAATTTTTCACTTTTTTAGAACACTTTGAAGGGAAAATTAGCTGCAAATTTTCGCAAAGTCGGCTAATTTATCCCTGAAAAAAAAAATTGAAATTTCGAAAAACTCTCCCAGCGTTACCTGTGGAAGTCTGTTACCTAACGAATGAACTTTGATTTTTCGATTTCAGATGATCCAGCACCAAGTTATCAGGGGCACCGCAATTTTCCGACACCTCCGAATAATTACTGCCATTGCCGTATTTTTTAATATTTCTCCGTGAAAATTTTATACAATATTCTTCGAATGTCATACTTTAATGTACTATTGGTTTTAATAAAGAGATTTTAACTGTGTCGTCACAAATAATTCACAAAAATATGCCTTATTTTTGTACGAATTAACCTTACACCCCCCCTTAAATCAGATGGTTAAGTGGCTAGCATATTTATCTGATATAAATATCATTGGTATCAAAAACGTATTTTTACTTCTACGATTCATCTTGAAATTTCAAAAATAATTCAAATTATACTTGTGTCCGAATATTTTTCGGATCGATTTGTAGGTAAAATCTTAAGAGAAGCAGAAAATCCAAAGTTTATGTTGCATACGATGCTTTTAAAATATAATGCGTTGATGTATACCTACTCACAGTTCATAATGTTAATTATAATTGGTTACTATTAGTTATTGTAATTACTTGAATGATTACTTAAAAAATCTATTACTGCGAAATATTAATCCAATTTGAATCATAGATTAGACTCTAATTAAAATCAAATAATTAAAATTAATTGATTTTTTCCTACAATAAATATATATATTTCTTATTGTATAATATGAAGATAATCATCAATCACCTGAATCCTTGTTATCGTATAACTTTCATAGTTGACGCTGTACAATGATGATTTCATAGTTGTGTCTTTTTCTAAACATAACCATAATGACAATATAAGAACATGTTTACATATTTATAAAACTTACAAAAACTAATTTTAATACTGATATTCCCAATGCAAAGTATTTGTTCGTCATCGCGCATAATTATTAAGATCAAGTGAGAAATGTATGAGACGTGCATTATGTAATATGCATATTTTCTTTACCTAACAAGAATTTGCTACTAACCAATTTTCATTTTCTACTGTTGCCATTTTTTCAATATGTGCATTTGGTGTTAACAAATTACGCTATTTGTTTAGTGAACAAATCTCGGTTTCTTACATAAGGATGACAGTACAATTCAATTGAGTTGTATGTTCGCTGTTTAATTTACATGTAGTATTACATATATATATTAATTATGTGTGTAAATTGAAAATAATAAATGTAATAAAATAATATGATACAGTAATATATTTGCATTAATTGTTTGAGGTACTTAGAATATTTAATTACTAATATTTCGAATACGTATATTCTTAAACAAGATGCATTTATGAGCAAAATAAGAGATCACTGTAGTGATTAATTAATATTTTTACATTTAATTATAAAAATGGTAGAATATGATATCGATTGAGGGCCAGGATAAAAGAATAATGATATCAACCAATGACGATATCTTCTCCACTGTATTTCTCACTACGAAATACGCAACGAAGTATCGATAATCATGTTCTCCATTTTTGTTTTCGTAATGTATTTCACTCTCTTCAAATGAATTTATTTATTGTTAGAAAGTTTGAAAAAAATTTATAAATTTTAAAAAGTGGAGACTTATTTTTCAGTATAGACACTCTTCATAAAATTTAAAAATCTATTTTATGATTTATAAGCGAAATGTTAAAAAATTGTTTAATATACATACATATATATGTATTGATAAATGATTTTAACGTAAACATTTTTAACTTTTTCAGAGCTATAACACGGTATATAAAAGTTCTTTGGATTATCCGCAGTCACGAGAGGAAGAACAGAAGCATCGCCGATGTATTTCGACAACATGTTAGTCGGCATCCAAATAAAGTTTGTTTCATTTTTGAAGATCAAGAATGGACGTATCAACAGGTAAATTTTATCAAAATTCTTAATCATTCTTGCTCAAAAAGAAACTCAAAAATATCTGTTAACATAAATGTAGTTTATTCAGTCTCCTTATTATCATCCTTTTTTCTAATTAGTATTTGACAACTTTTGTTCTATTTTATTATTATTATTATATTATATATATTAATATTCGGCACGATTGAGTTTCATTTTCGATTTTCATTTTTTTCATATCTATTAATTATACTTTATAATAATACTATATGTTATTTAACTAATTAGTAAATTACTCAATCAGATTATTTTAATGATAGTTCAATCGTTTATATTTGCATTATATGAAAAGGTATAACGCGAAAGGGCAACTTGATAACAGCTATAATGATAAAAATGCGAGAGGATGTACATAGCTCTTATAAATAAGCTGGGATGAGATGAACAACGTAAAATATGACTCATTTCCTTTCCGTTCAGAAAATTGGACAACTTTTATGATTTAATAAATCTAAAATACTTTAACTCATGGGTTATTGAACCCTTCCTAAAAGATATCACATATTACAAATTCTATGCTAAAGATAAAATTAATCTTACAATTACACTCTCACTTATGATATATATAGAGATATAATTTTCGTCGTACGATGTAACCTTTAACTTCGGCAGTCATTATTTAATTAATAACATTTAAAAAGCTATGGTATAAGAATTCAAATGTTAGTATAGATAGTTTTCATTACGGATAACTAAGATAAATGTTTAAAATTTCTTAATGTGCAAAGTGCCATTGCTGATAACAGACATTTCTTTTTACTTTATTACAGATATAACTATTATGCTTGGTGAAATTATGCTTTGGTTACCATTTATCAGTAATCATTATCAATAACCAAAAGTTCTTTCCAGTTGCTTTTAGCTATCGTCATAGTGATTGTTAACGCTAGATACTGACTATTAGTAATTTTAATGAACATTAAAATTAACCAAGAACAATTTCCGACGTCAGTAATGATAACATACATAAATATTCATAAACTATCATTTACCTTTCAATATGGAAAATATGATATTAATGATTGTAGTAGCATAGTTTATATTCAGCCTGTTGGCCGCGAAAGGAACTTAGTTTACAATTATTTTTCCTATTGCCTTGCACTCTCACTTAATCACACACATCCATCCACTCACGCACACAATCTTATTTTACCCTTATTTTACTATTCCATGTCTACTGTCCAGCACTTAACTCTTAACTATTATATATATTATATATGTATGTCTATTATCTATAGCATAAGTCTTTACCTGCTTGTCTAGTCATAATATTAGACTTCAGATAAAAATACCTGAATACTAATTTTTTAATGATAACAGTTCTATCTAAGGGTATAAGTATAGTAGTTCAGAATGTTTCGCTATGGCTGGTAAAGTTGTTACCGTTACATAGTTAAATGCATACTTTTCTTTTGTCCATAAATGAACAGTTACATCTATACAATAATATCTTTCTAGTTTCCAAGAACTTTCATGTTCGAAGACCTTAAAACGTAAAAATGCAAATGGTTGAACAATCATTAATCTTTAAACCAAATAATTAAATTCCTATAAAGAGACGATAAATATTTACTTTTGATTATTAGCTTGTCATTAAGTTATACGTTTTGCTAACATTCATGTATTATTACTATAAATTGGCTAAAATGTCAGGATATCTATGAGTACTAATATTTAAAAATATACACAAATGTCAGATATACATTATGATGTGACATTTGTAACATTTGAAAATGTTCATATTTCTTTTTTCCTTTATTTTGTGTGGACATGTTACCCAGACTAATAAAATTCAATAAAATATTTTTCAGGTGGAGGATTATAGTAATAAAGTCGCCACGATATTCAAAACATATGGATATCGTAAAGGCGATGTCATTGGCATACTTCTGGAGAATCGGGTGGAATTCATTGCCCTTTGGCTTGGTCTGAGTAAACTGGGAGTAATAATACCACTTCTTAACACCAACCTTCGTAAAACTGCTCTTCAGCATAGCATCAATGTGTCCAAGTGTCAAGCTCTTATTTATGGAGCAGATTTCACCGATGGTAAGCGTAACAAAAATTATTTTTCAAATTAAAACTAAGGTTTTATTTATTCAAAAGTAATGTTTATCTTTCGATCCTTTCATTTCGATTGATTCATATTCATTCCTTAAGAATCGTGAAGTTTTACAGTAATAAGAAGATAAGCTTTTGGTATCTTTCGACATCTTCACGGATCTTCTTTAGCGTAAATTTATTTTCCGCTATAACTCCTTAGCTATGTAAAATGAAAAAAACATGCTTTATATAAAGATTGTTAGGTTTCATAACATCTATTCGAATATCTGAAAATGAATATTTCATCCCATTTAAAAAAGATAGGGCTAGCACCCTTTTCATCCTTAAAAAATTCACCTCCACAATGTCTTACACCCTAAAAAGGTTAGCCGCTCTGCTTCGTTTAACACCTGAAAATTTTAGGTTGATATCTGCAATGACTTTGGGTAAATAACTAACATTTTATCTGCCTAATAGCCCAATCCGTGTGATATTACATAGAAATGAATTTTTAGATATTTTTCCTTATAACGTTACTTATTTGTAATTGTTTCTAGTTTACAAACTTTTTAGGAACGGTTCTAATTAAAACCTTCCAAGACTTTCTCACCGTGTATAGTATACAATGATAACTTTAGTATTGTAAAATTTTTAATGTAATGTTTATATTCTTGTTTGAAAATTTTTCACATAAAACTACAGTAATAAATAATCTTAAAAATTTGTTTATTTATAATTCGTTACATGTTGACTCGAAATAACATGAATAACAGTTTATATGTTGTTACATTCTGTTTACGACAAAGTATAGCCTCACGATCCAACTGTCTTGTATATTGAAGCCGCAAACGGGGCCAGCTTGACGTAGTGAAAGGGTTAACAGTATAAAATATGCACATGGCCAAGTGCACGCTAAATAGTGCGTTTCGTACAAGTAGAATTTCATTCGTTAATTATCTATTATTTATTAATAATTCACGACAGAGAATTTGCCAATACTCAAGCATGAATATTTAAATTTAATATCTTTACTACTTTCAAATAAAATGTCACGCTAATTTATGGTGGCTTCTAAATTCTGTTCGCACGGTTACATTTAATAAAATATTTAAACAATCTATAAGTTAATATATAAATTTAACGAAGAAAATGACAAAAGAAGATTTATGTAATTATGGCTAATTATGAAATATTTTGTCTGATAAAGATTTCTTGTTCTCCGTTCCCCATATCTATCAGTTATCTCTACTAATTACTTAGGGAAAGCTATAATTGCCACTTATCTGTCTCCACTTATCTGTATTTTCATTTTAACACCTTATTTTTACATCGTATAGATATTTCTGATAATCTAACAAAAAACTATCATAAACGAGAGTGTTTGATTATCACTGAATTGGCAACAAAGTGCAATATTAAAAATTTCTTTTCTTCGATAAAAATTCAAAATCACTTTTATCTCTTTAAATAACATTATCTGAGTACTGATCGATATATGATATAAATTTGAGCAAGGTTCATTGATCGAATCAAAGAAAGGTCTAAATTCATAATCATTTTAAATTATAATCAAAAATAATCATTCTAAATACATCATTCATTTACGTTTATAAATATTTAATTCTATATACTTTTTGGGAAAAATTGCAGAAATTGGAAGATTTAGAATTTAAAATTAAATAAAGAATTAAGCATTATGCTTGTCGTAGTTTACATTTCAGATATAATTTATAACACATATAAATTAATACGTATATCGTTAAAATAATTTTTATCAATTTTAAGATCAATTGTTTCATGCTTTTTGTTGTTCGTACAAATTTATATAATTTGTCACCTCTTCGTTTGAGAATGAAACATGTATTTATTTTCCATTGCGTGTGGATCCTTTAAGCTAATAACTCTGGTCACAATGATTGAAGCAATAATAGGAAATAGAACTAACTACCCCAGAATGAAAGAAAATTGGGTGTTCGGTTGCGTGTCGTAGCCGATTGGACTCGAGTTCTATTTTATGAACGATTACATAACTCTAGTGGCTATATTACGTTTATCGTTATTGTCGATAAACTTCAGTTATGTTTGTGAAATTATTGATAACAATTATTACTTGCAATATTTCAATGCCAATGATTCGAAAAGAATTCTTAAGAATGTTTATCGTTATAAAGATTGCGAGGATTCTCTATAAAAATTTCTTACAGATCAAGAAATAATCTTTCATTATAATAATATAATTAGAAACAATGTAAATATACTGTATGAAATGTATTCTACAAAATTTTAATAGATCACATTTTGCGCTCTCTCGTTAATTTTTAAAAATTATTCTTACATTAATCTTTCTATTATAGTTATGTTATCGTTTATATCTATTTTCATATACAGCGTACGTCGTATGGTATTGTCACCTCGATTTACGTTAATATTATTAACGGTAGCAAAAAATGAATTAACATAAAGTTACATTCAAAATCGCCACAACTACAGGTCTAAATAAATATTTATAAATCCTGACACTTCGCAGATTTGAAGATGAAGATAAATGGCACGTGATTTTTTACAACAAAATTATAGTATATTTTACTCCAAGTAAAACCATCTCAAACCTAAATAATTTCCATCTCTGGTAAATTAATTGTAAAAAGATTCTAATAAGAATTTTTTAAATATGTATGTACATACGTACACATAAATTTTCCTAATTCAAGTATAAGCTATACTTAGATTCAAAACTATACTTAAGAATCATAAATTAGATTATCTTTTATTACATCAAAAACATTAAAAACTACTTAAATATACATTGTTTAAATGAATAGAAGATGGGTATTTTTAATGAGTAATTTTAAAATTTCGATGAACTTTGCTTCGATATAACTTTTAATGCACTGAACTTATTAAAACATATGACATGTTTATTACATAATTATGATGTAAGAGGAAAACCTAGTATGCATGGAAACATAAGGAGGAACAAATCGTTTATTGTCAGACATTGTACTCATGCACTTGCTTACTATTGATGTAAAAATTATGAAATTTTACGGTGTTCGGATTTTCACACATATTCTTCCTCTAACAAGAATACGAAAAATGTTGATTGTATAAAATATGAAGATATCTTATATGGAAAAGGACAAACTAAAAGAATTATATAAATAACATTCATACTTTTATCGTAAGCTTTCGATAATAAATTAATGAAATACGTACTTTCTAAAGTACAATCAAAAGTATAATTTTATTACGATAAAAGAATCGTATTCAGAATATGTTTGAATCATCGTGTAGAAGAAATTGTTTTAGCTAAACATTCTTAATTAATTTTACCTCGTTCCAAAAACTTTCATATTTATTAAAAACATATATTTTATATTTAGTAATTTATAATTATCTTATAATTATTAATTGTTTTAGCTATATCAGATATTATAGATTCTTTGGACCCAAAGTTTCCATTGTATAGAATCGGTAGTTTACCAAATTCAAAGACATCAAAATTAAATGACAATGACTTGGATACTCTTATGACCAACGTTTCTTCGGCTGCGCCAGTTTTTGAAGAAAAAGGTGCTTACCACGATCAACTAGTATATATTTTCACCAGTGGCACAACTGGTCTTCCAAAAGCAGCAGTTATAACCAATTCTAGGTAAGAAATATTAAAATTCTCATAAATTGTAATTAATGCTATTTAATTGATTTTCTAATTCGTTCTAGGTTTATGTTTATGGCAACTGGTATATTTATGTTGGCAAAGTTTAAGAGTTCGGATAGAATTTATACACCATTGCCATTGTATCACACTGCAGGTGGTGTAATGGCTGTTGGTGCAGCTCTTCTTCATGGTGCAACAGTTGTAATTAGAAAAAAATTCTCAGCAAGCGCTTATTTCGCTGAATGCATCAAATATAATTGTACAGTAAGTTCTATGCTTTTTAACTTTCTTCTATCGTTATTGAAAGAAAATAAATTTAAATTTCACTGCGATATTTATTCAAAAAGAGAATTAATCCTTGAAGAAATACGACTGTGAAAGCAAATAGATATAATTAACTTTTAGGTTGGTCAATATATTGGAGAAATGTGTAGATATATTTTAGCTGTACCTCCAAAACCGGAAGACAAGCAACACAAAATTAGGGTGATGTTTGGAAACGGTTTGAGACCACAAATATGGCGCGAATTCGTAGAGCGATTTAATATTTCACAAATTGCTGAATTCTATGGAGCAACAGAAGGCAACGCTAATATAGGTAGGAATTCCTATTATCTATACCAATCGTTAATAAAAATATATTGAAATTTACGACTATTTTGTGTACTAAATGACCAATCGAGTGATTAATTTTTTATTATTCTTAATAAATAATTTGCTTTATCCAATGAAATATTTAATGAATTGCAGTTTTAAATAAAGTAATGAATAATAGTAATAAATCTAGTCATGAATAATAAATAACAGAATTTTTATATGCTGTATAATGTACGTTTGTAAAAATATGCATATGCTCACACGATTAAGAAATATATATAATTTATAAAAAGTAGTTAAATATTTTATTAATGTATGTAGTAATTGTATGATATTAACATTTCATATCCTATTCTTCTAGTAAATATCGACAATACTGTTGGAGCTATTGGTTTTGTATCTCGAATTGTTCCATCAGTTTATCCTATTTCCATTATAAAAGTCAATGCTGACGGAGAACCTATAAGGAATGAGAAAGGTTTATGTCAATTGTGTAAACCAAGTAAGTATTTTCGTTAAATATAAATTAAAGCATTCACCTCACATTTTGAATTGTAATGAAACTATCTTTTTTTTCACCTTACAATTTCTTATATCATTTTCAGATGAACCAGGTGTTTTTATTGGAAAAATTATACCAAACAATCCATTCAGAGCATATTTAGGATATGTAGATCAGAAAGCATCAGAAAAAAAAATAGTTTATGATGTATTTACCAAAGGCGATTCAGCATTTATATCTGGTATAAATTTATTCTAACTTAATTGTAGAATATAAAATTTGTTAAGCAAAGCTATTTAATATTTCTGCGTTATATTTCTTTATTGCAACTGTTCCATTAGAATACAATAAATATTATAAACTACTAATACAAATAGTCATCTAAATTTTGTTCATTTCTTTCTTGCAGGTGATATTTTAATAGCAGATGAATTTGGTAATTTGTACTTTAAGGATAGAACAGGTGATACCTTTAGATGGAAAGGAGAAAATGTGTCTACATCTGAAGTCGAAGCTATTATCAGTAATGTTGTTAGTTATAAAGATTGCATTGTATATGGAGTTGAGGTAAATAAAATATTAAAAATAATATTCTATAATAGTTATTCTATTATTTTTTAATAAAGAATATTTGTTATATATGTCTTATTTATATATGTAGTATATGTATTACATATGGAATTTAATAAGTTTTAAATACTCTTTATTTCTGCACTATAAGTTTGTAGATTTAATTATATTTCCATACAATTTTTCGATAGATTCCAGGCCTTGAAGGTAAAGCTGGAATGGCAGCAATATATGATGAAAAAGCTACGCTAGACATTAATAAATTATCAGTTGATTTAAAGGAACATTTAGCAACTTACGCGGTACCTAGATTTATTAGGATTTTATCGAAAATTGATCTCACAGGTATTTTTGTATATATATCTCTATTAAACTCATTTGATAATCATATTAAAATCGTCTTTATCAATAGTCGTAAATTAATCATTTGTTATTTATGAATGTTATTTTAACTGTTTCAAAATTATACTTAAATTATAAAATTAATTGCTTATATAATATCTTTTATAAATATTTTTATTTTTATATCAATTTTTCATTCATATCTCGAAAAATAATACATTTCGTTATGCAGATTACACTCTTACTATTTTATAAATTAAATATAATAAGCTTAAACCATTCTAACTTAGAAAGGCCATTTTTAATCACTATTTCAGGCACATTCAAATTGAAAAAAAAAGATCTTGTAGATGAAGGATACAATCCAAATAGGATAGGAGATAAATTATATTATTTAAACGAAAAATCTGGATACCAATTGTTGACTACCGAAATTTATGACCAGATACAACAAGGGAAAGTTCGTTTTTAAATTCTGTCCTGTATTAAAAAGAAATCTCATGGGAACAATTTTTGCTGCAACTCTTTACGTATGAAGTGAAGAGGTTTTCCATCTTCATTATGTTAAATCAAAAAATTGCTTTGTGCTGGGGTAAATTGTAGCAGTAATTAAATTGTATAATTTTACACTATTATTTTTTATATATAATTTTTATATAAATTTATACTTTTTAGAATTCTCAATATATATATATAAGATACAAAATACGTCGCATTAAAGTCAGAATGAAATATTTTTTATTTAAAAAAGAAATGAACGTTATTTATTTTTCTGGGTTGGAGTTGTGCTTATTTGTACTACATATACGTAATAATATACATATATACACTATAATACATATTAGATACATTAATATAATATGTGTATATTATGACGTATGTCATTAAATCATCTTATATTAAAATTCTAAATTTATACGTCTAGCAATACATTCTGCATGAAAAATCAATGTTTTTATATACGTTTATGTAAATTAAAATTATATAAATATTTAAAAGAAACAGAGACTCTTATTTCAAACTTATATGAAGCTTGCATATGTAACTTAAAAAATTGTAAATGCATACAAGGTACTAATATAAAATTATACGTAACCGAAAGCACAAATAAAATATTTATTTTGTAACATAAACTGAATATAATTTTTCAGAAATTTAGGCGTTGTTAAAAGTATTGTTACAAATGTTGTACAATTGTTTTATGAATTCATAGTAATTACGAATATACATGTCATAGATCATATGAATAAATACAAATGTTGATTACTAATTTATTTAGTAGTTTCATCCTTGATCTGGTTTTCAGAAGTTGATGGCATACTTTCCAAACTCAATACATTAACACTACTTATTAGATACTATGTCTCTTAAGATAAAAATCTTACAAACAATTTTTGTAATTTCTCATCCAAAATTACACATACAAATAAAATCATTCATTACTATTTGCGCGATCACTCTTGCAATTAGTGAAAATCAATTTAAAAATTCGTTTCAAATAAAATCAAAATGATTTAAAAATATTTGTATATTAAAATCAAGCCTTTGTACTCTGCCCAAATTTATTAAAGCTAATAATATAAACATAAATGATCACTGCTGCGGAATTAATCATTCCGATTATATTATTAAATTCTTTTAAAATATATCCTATTTTATTTTACATAAAACCACTGTTATTAAGACTGATTCATGATTCATTTGAAATTTAAAGGAACTGAATCATTCTGTTACTTTGGTTTTGAATAAAAAAGATCTCATAATATCCTAAAACTTTAAACTTCTTGTATCAACAATTTAATATATCTTCATTACTAAAAATAATGAAAATATTCATATACGTCGTTACATTCATCGGTATAATACTCTAACAATATTTGTAATTACTCAAGACACTCCATAAAAAATTACTCCATAAAAGTTGTTGCCCGAAAATTGTTGTTAATTTTGCTTACAACAGCTAAGTACATTATGCTACAATGGTCGATATGAAGACATTCTATTGATTTAGAAAATGTCATTATGTAAATAATCGTTATGTCGAAACCTTCCTATAAATATATCTAACATTAGTAAGGAAATCTTCATTTCATAATTTCATTTTTCTTGTAAACTATTTCTATTAAAAAGTTCTATTTAAAAAAATCTAATACAATTCTATATAAAAGATATGTTTAAAAGCATATGATTCATTAAACAAAAAAGGAACATATGTTCCCATTCAGCTTTGAAAATTACCTAGAAAATATTTATTTGATCTTTGGAACCATACAACTTTAACCCAAATCTTCTCACAGATAACAGTTTTTATGTAAGTCAAGGTGATAACATAAACTTTGTATAATATATAACTTATAGTACATTCATTTACAATTATTATGCATTTATAATTTGTAATAATAACATTTATAAAGATATGTTGTACTGTACCTATATTTTACTATATATTGTTATTGTTATATCATGTAAGTCTATATAAGTATATTATTGTTAATGTTATTACACCAAAAAGTGATACATTTATTATTAAAAAATTTCCACAATTAAAATTTGAGATAAAAATATATTTACATGATTAATATAAATATTTTTCAATATAGCAAACATTATATCATAATTATCACATTATCTCCCAATTATATTTTCTAACAAAAATCGAGAAAATATTTTTTATTCAAAATAATTCGTTTATATAAGTATCTGTTACGTTAATCTTAATTTATGTATTGATTAAATTCTTTTGTGATTTTATTACATATGAAAATATGGCTACTGGTGTACAATTATTATGACTGGTTATTAAAATTACATATTTTATAAATATTTTGTACTTTTATTAATCTTTAATATTATTGCAAGCTTTGAATTTATTATATACATGTATTAATATACCTAATACATAACATAACATAAAATATATATTACATTATATAATTTAATTACATTTAAAACCCTTTGCACTCGAGAGGCGACTCTCAGTCGCCACGGCGTTCCGTACTGCAATTCCTGTGGCGAGTGAGAGGCGACAGTCCCTGTTTATGCTAGATTTCAACATCTCCAATTGGTGAGAGTGCAACATTGGTTCTAAATTGATTCCTTAGCTCTTTATGTCTTTTGTTAGAAAGCGTAAAGTGCTAGATTTTAAAATGGAGATAAAATATTTAATCTCAAATCCCTTCGAAACTATTGTTCGGACAACGTCTCCAACGTTAGATCGGATTCAACGACGGATGGCAAAATTATTATAGCTTAGAAACCCTAAAAAAATGGTTTACGGAAGTGAAATTAGCTCAAATGAAGATGAACTTGATTTTGAACTATTGAAAAATGGGATCAGTTATATTCAAGAATGCAATCTTGGTGAATGCTTTATAAATTATCATACAAAAAATACAAAAATTAATATTACTATATAATTAATACATAATAAATAATATTAGTAGATATAGATAAATTATTAGAATATCATGTTTTTGTAAGTTAATTTGTATATAAAATCATTTTACGCTAGCTGTAAGACACGCGTCACATATACGCCAAATCATTTAGAGTAGCTGCTACGCCCGACCGAAAAAGTTCTTGAATGCAGAGTTAAAAAAATATAAAATGTAATGTTATATAATCTTAAAATAAATATGATTCTTTTATCTGTGTATTTTCTAATTTTCTTATTAGGAGAAATAAGTACGTTTAATGTTAAAATTATTTATCTATCAACATATTATTTTACAACATAATATTTTGCACACTAAATACATTTATTTTAAATATTAGATACTTCAATATTTCATGATTATTATATTTAAATAAAAAAATAAAAAACAATGATGTAGCTTCATTGAAATAAAAGCTCCATTTTCAACAAATTAACAAATTAGTAATTAACAAAAGTTATTACAAAATAAAAATTCTATGTGTAATATATCAGTCTAATTCATTCTTTAAACTTCAATAATTTAATTTTGCTAGTTATGTAATAAAATCTGTACTATACATTTTGGTACTTAAAAATATTCCGAATTTTATCATTGCTCCATTTGTAGGTTCAACGAAAATATCTTCATCAATAGCCCAATCATTATTTACAATCTCTAGAAAAAAATAATAAATAAATCAATTCAATTTGTATATAACATACTAATGAAAATATTGTTTAATTGTAAAAACCTATACATTTTTAACAAGCTATATAAAAAATATAAATATACAATTTAAATACATTAAACAGCCATATTTAATGACTCTGAAAGGAAGTAAAGGTAAAGAAGAAATGTTATTTTTAAAACAGCAGTAAGCACTTACTTGGTTTAACTTGTGATGGCTTTGAAAATAATGTCACATGTGATTCTTTCAAGAGTATTTTGTCCAAGCATCCCAACTTTATCAATATCTGCAAAGAATATATCAAATATCTCTCAAAAAAATAAATTTTATAAAATTTAATAGAAATACAAACTACATAAAATATTTCCATAATTATACACATAAATATGAACAATATTCTACTATAAAACCAACACAACTACCTCATAAACATATTATAAGACATTATAAAAATTTTATTATAGAAAGCAGAAAGGCAAAATTATGTAGTGATATATGAGTACTAAGAAAGATATAACTTACCTCGACTAATTCTCGTGTATGATATGGTTGCAGAGCAGGGACAAATCTATTTTGTATTTTTAATAACGATATACCCGGATGTGTTAAACAGTATGACAAAATTGATCCCAACATACGATCAAGTACCCTACGATTTAAAACACCATCTACTCGAATCCATGGTTTTATAGCTACCTTTATTTCTTGTTTGTTACTGAAACATAAATGAGGCATATTTAAATATCATCTACTCTAACATCTTGAATAACTTGACTGTATTTAAAATAAATATTGAAATGAATAAATTTGAGTTTAATAAATTTTAACTTTCATTGTATAACTCCATTTACTTCAAATCTAACTGTTTCACATCTTTAAGTTTATCTTTCTGGGGTAGTAATTTAATCCTCTTTCTTGATATCCTTTTCTTCATCTCTGTGTTGTATTCTTCATCGCTATGACTAGATGTATCTCTAGTGGAATCTTCATTCATATTTTCATCATTGTCTTTTGTCTCTGACTGAATATTTTTTTCAGCTATATTTTCACCAGCAATTTTGAATGATTCATTTTCTAATGGTATAGTAAGATTTTGTTTGATTTCTTCTATCATAGTTACATCATTATCTTTGTCTAATGCTTCTCCAGATTCTGTCACATACACAGTTCCTTTAGGCATTGGTATAAGCGATTCTTTTTCAAGACGGCTTATTTTATATGAATGTATTAGCCAAGAATCAGCATAACGATGATGTATATATCGAACCGTAGTTACACCGGACCGCAGGAATAGATGATTATTGGTAAGAAAAGAAACGATTTGGTATACATTTTCTCCTAATGTATCCTCAAATTCATCCTATCAAAATGAATAAAACAATAATTAACTAATGTAAGATACTTTATTTGCAAGATGCAAATTCTATTTGTTTTAAAATAAAATGTAGATATATTTTTACTTACTATCAACTCTTGGATAGTAGCTCCAAGTTCTTTTTTATCACATACAAATTTAAATATTGCTTCCATATTGTTCAAATCCATTGAACAATTATTGGGCAATTTTTTTTTGAAATCAGAATATGAAATACCATCTTTAGGGTAAACTGCAAATTTATTTATTTCTTGTATTAAGTCATTTATAGCATTTAATCTTAAAGGTAATAGATCTGAGGGTATTGATAGATCTTTAAAGACTTCAGTTTTGTCAATTTTTTGTGAGTTTGATCGATATAAAGAATAATAAACTTTGAACATATTTACAACAAAATATTCATGTGCATGATGACTATCTGCTACTGTGAGTTCGCTTAATTCTTCTCTCATTCGCAATAAAGCTATACGAGTGTACCGCTTGTGTACATCTGAATCATCAATCTTGCAGTATGAATTCAAATAACTCTGTTCTGTTGGAATATTTTTTAGGATATCACTAACAAGTGTAAAACCATTTCCACTGCTCTTTTTTGGTTGTAAAGAAACTTCACGTTCATTATTCGAAATATATTGTTCATTACTAGATTTTACATCATTAATTTCAATTGTTTCTTTTGTAGAATGTTCTCTTGAATCTTCATTTTGTGTTTTATTTGGTGTTTCAATCAAAATGATATCATTTCTTCGTAATGCTTCTTCATTCTCTTCTGCATCTACAATTTTATGATCTAATATTTTTTTCTTTTGAGCAGGTTTACCTAAATCAAACATGTCTTCATTATCATTCCTTCGCCTTTTTCTCTCAGATGTAATTAATTTATTTTCTTTGTCCGTATTCAATTGAAGGTCTAAATGGAATGAAGATGAATTTTCAATATTTAACATTCTATCTTCATCTTTACTACTTGTACTTTCCAATAATAATACAGGATTATGTTGTACATGAATCACATTTTCAAATTCAGGCAGTTTATGTAAACTTTCGCCAGTATCTCTTACTTGTACCGTACTATCTATTTTAGGATTATCAACAGTACATATTTTATCTTCTTCTGTTTCCATCATTGAATCCTCATCACAAAGTGTTGAACGCTTGACATCGTCATTGTTTAACTCAATTTTAATTCCATCTTGAAATTTAATTATATTTTGTCTATCATCAATTACATTACGACCGTTCTCCTCATCAATATTGAAATTTATTTCGTCACAATCAGTAAAAGGTTTCGAATCTTTGAAATTTGTTTCCTCATTTTCAAATTCTTGTAAATGTGTGTTCTTCTCTGTATCTAAATCCGAGAAACCATCTTTATCTGATTTTCCATCAACATTATGTACATCATTATAATGTATAGTAGCAGTATGGGCATCAAAGCTTTTGTTGTCATGCTTTTCAAGATCAATCATTGTACCACTGTTTTGCAAAGAAAATTCTTTTATAAATTTCAAATTATCCAAATTAGCCAATATATCTTGATATCGTTTAGCTATTCTAAAGTATGTTTCATCTTTTTCTTTTAATCTAGGATCAAGCATTATAACTTGATCAGGTATTTCAATATCAAAATCTATTTTATCTTGTACAATATAATCATGTATC
The DNA here is from genome assembly GCF_000188095.3 of Bombus impatiens. Lineage (NCBI taxonomy): Eukaryota > Metazoa > Arthropoda > Insecta > Hymenoptera > Apidae > Bombus > Bombus impatiens. The sequence goes on from NT_176574.1 coordinate 256,373, forward strand.
GCTCCTATTAAACCACCAGTAATCGGGAGTATTTCAACGCCATTAAAATTATCTGATGTTTTGCTTTGATCATTCATTTCATTATGACAATACCAATTACTAAGTTTATAGAAAACATCATATGATTCTTTGAATAAAGCATATGGCCATTTAGTATGAAATTTATATATATAAGTATTACTTAATTGATACTGAGAACTACTCATCGGCATATAATTACCGTGTTTTCTTATATTAGGCAAGTGATTCTTTTTAATGGTAACCATTTGATCACTATGAATTTTTGTCAGAGCATTTCTTAACAACATGTCAGGATATTGTTGATATATTTTAAATAATTGATATGTCCAGGATCTTCTATCTTTTCCACAACACATGGAACTATTAATGACAGAATTTACGACTGCAGAGTGTATGTCATTGATATTTTGAATATCTTTTGTGAAACCACGATTATAGAATGGTTTTGTAGGATGTACAACTTTGTAAAATAAATTAAATTCTTGCACTGTTTTTGGTACAGGCAGTGGTTCTTTAGATCCACCATCTGAGATATCATAATACTTCCTTGCAATGTAGGCAACAAGTGATTTAAACGCCTCTGTAACTTGCTTCTCATATTCAGGTGAGCTTTTATGTCCTTCTTTGAGTTTATTCACAATACCACCAAACCGCTTTTTAAGGAAAAAATTCTGTTTGAGTTCTTCAACTCCTAAAGCAACAGTATCAACGTTTCGTTGTTGTCTGAGCATATATAAAAGTCGTCGTTGACAAGCTTTTGACGTTTTGTTGTGTGAACTGTATGAATATGACCGTAGCACGTCTCTTACTGTAGAAAATGTTATTGCTTGTTTACGTGGATTTGGACAAAAATATACCATAGCGACCTTACAAACAAGCAAAATCTTATCCTCGTATGGTTTCCAGTTTACTCGTAACTTGTGCATCCGTTGCAATGCTCGATAATCAACCTCGTCATACTTTGTTCGTCTTTTACCACTACATTTACGAGGCTGTACTCTTCTAACATAGGATTTTTGCTTCGTGCTTCGCTGATACGTCAACGCTTCATATTTGTTCTGCTGATCCAAATCTTCATTATTTTTAGTTTGTACCTTCTTTTTGAATTCTGTTGCACTTAAAGAAGGAGGCCCAGATACTGTTTTTAAACCAGAAAATTCAGTAAATCTAAGAGGTTTTGCCTTTATTTTAGAAAGATACGAATCTCTTTCATAAACTATATTCTGCTGTTTCCTTTTCTGCCGGACTTCAAAATTAGAAAAACCCCAATTCCAATTTCTTTTAAGATAAGCAAAACATGCTGAATCTGTTCCAGCAGCACCTTTGCGATCTCCAGGTACTTTGCCAGTATCAAATTTGACAGCTTCTTCTGGAGAGCGAGCTACCAATGATTGAATCATATCAACTTTCTTATTCAAATCCTCTAACACTATATCTTTTCCTTCAACAACAAGTCGTCCGCCTAAAGGCGTATTCATACATGTATTCCACATATCATACCAGTATTTCTCAACTACCTGAATTTCGGTAAAGTTATATTTGATTACAAGATACTGTTTATCTTCAATTACATGATAACTAGGAGTAGAAGATGTTGTATCCAGTAATTCAGTACGACGATTCACATAAATAAATACTTGATCCTTCTCTTTTAATTTTTGTGGTCCAAACTGTACCAATCCAATATAACATAATCTTGTTACAGTTTCATGAATATGGAATACATACTTCCGTGCATAGAACAAAGAATTTCGAATATCAACTGGTAAATCTCTAACTAAATAATGTTTCCGAATAGGATGATTTATATATTTGTCCATTTCTGGTATTGTAAATGAAACATAATGAATCTTCAAGAATATCGATAAAGGAAGTCGTAAAAGAAAGTCACACATTAATGTCCATCCTCGAGGCCAACCATTATATTGTGGCAAAGGCGGAACAAACATTTTCCAGCTAATATCTTTAGTATAAATCGTACTGAATTCCTCTGTTAACTCTTCTGTAATGTTAAAATCATTATCTCGTAAAATTTGTATTTGTTCCGCTTTAGAAAGAGTTTGTTCACCAGGATGTTCATAAACCAAATAAAATAAAAAGATATGTAATGCTTTCATACGAAGAAATTTCGGACTATATCCGTATTTTCTTGATATTCTAGAATTACATTTAGAACTTGTTGGTATTATTGTAGATTGTTGAAATGGAGATTGATCAGTTTCAAATTTGTGTGCATCATTAACATCTTTGTTTAATACAAATTTTGTTGTATTTTCTGTATGTTTCAGAGACGATTTAGGTCTTTGAGAAGTCATGAAAAAGAATTTCAATTTTGCTTGTTCCACAGTTGACTGAATAATGGTACTATTAACATCAATGTTTGGATCACATATATATGTTAAATGTTTCTCTTTACCATTTCCACTCAGAGTTATTTTTATATATTTCACTAAATTATCTTTTGCAAGCTTTTGTAGCAATCTTATTAACGATTTTTTATCGATTTTTACATCATACCCTTCTTTATCTTCTTCCTCATATATCATCTAAAATTAAATGAGAAGCGATTAATAAAAATGATTAAAAAGCAAACATATTACATAATTACTTATATTATATTACCTTCATTAACTTTGTCATATCATCAATGATCCGATGTTTTTTAACTGATTCCATAATCATATTAGCTCTTCGCAATATTCTATATGTAATATTTGTCACACTTTTCTTCTCACTATTTTGTATATCTTCCATAAATCCATATGTTTCATTTTCTGGTTTTTCTTCATTTGTTGATTTAAAAACTTTTATGTCAACTTTTATATTTTTATATGCAGCTACTGTCTTTTCATTCTTTGATAATTCAGAAATTTGTAGTAACATATTATTAGAGAATGAATTTTCTTTTTTCATTTGAACTTTATTGATTTTATCCAATAAGTAGTTAGAGAAAATGCATTTATATCTATTTGGGCGTTTTGTTATACGATATTTATATAATATACGATTAACAACATAAAACGTTTTTTGTAATTCTACTCTGTCAGCGTACAACCGTTTTTCTGGTAGGTCATCCTTATTAACAATATCAGATTCAACCACCTTTTCTACACTCTCCATTTCATCATTAATAACAGTATTTTCTTCTTCCTTTATAATCGTTTTAGTTTTTTCCAAGCTATCACTTTCAGTCGTAATTTGCTTTGTAAGTTCTTTAATTTTATGCATTTCTTTCTCAAACTGTTTACTTAGCTTACTAGCTTTCTCATACCTTTTCGATACATATTTTGCAAGCCTTTGTCTACCAACGTCACTCATATAAGTAGCAACAATATTCGTTTTAACTATGTTTCGCAAAATCGTCCGTGATTGTAATTTCGTTAATCCCATTATTTTAGCCAAACTTCCTTGGCATACACCATCAATTCTATTATCTTCAATTATTGTATTTGCTTGTTTCAAATATGGCACACCATATCTATGATTTGAAATATTTATCTCTTGAGATTCATCTTCATCTTGTATTTCATCTTTATTCCATGCTTCAAGGATATTAATATTTGGTACTAATAACTGTGCTACTTTAATTTTCTTCTCCTTTGTAGAATCATTTTTTTGCTGCCATTCTTCTGGTGATGCTTTAGGATATAAAGTTCTATATGGTATTCTAATATCTGTTTTTACAACTTTTTGGAAAAATGAAGTTTTAAACAATTTGCTTAATGCTTTTTCAATTTGCAGTTCACGTTTTATTTCATCATATTCTGCAACATAATTGGGTTTTGATTTAAGAATTTTGATAACTTCTTCTGCCAAGAAAATCATTTTTGGTTTTCTTTCAACAAAAAACCTTGGAAGATGTAACAGACTTCCATTACAACCATAATTATCACTTTTCTGATGATGTATTTGTTTCGTTATTAGCTTATAACGTAATAAAAATTTTCGAAGATAAAATAAGCTTTTAGAATCTTCTTTTAGTGCACTGAGACTAAGTTTTCCCTGAGTAACTTCGCCATGATATCGTGATCTACCTACTCTTTCTAAAAAACAATACTGTTTTATATTTAATTCAAGTATTGGAGATATTTCATCCCCCATTAGGGCATGATTTCTAGCACATTGTGATGCAACAATAACTAATTTTTGTCCATATCTTTTAGTAACTTCTTCTAAGCTAAGGTTCCTTACAAGTCCTGTGATATCTTCCCGAGTATTATAAGTAGAACAAGATCCTTTAATACCATTTGCAACATCATTCACAGGACAATGTGGATAAATATCTGGAGGTACATTTTCCTATTCAAATGTATAATTTCTTACAAGTCTGATAATTTACTAGTTTATTCGAATTTTGGTCAAGATACTTACTGGTTCCAATATGATACCTAAATCAGGATCCACAAACTGATAGCGATCGAAAATTACAAGTGGTTCCCTTGGAGTTTCTAATTTGTAAAATGTAAATTCTCTGATCTGTACGCATATTGACCATATCTGAGTCATGAATGATCTTGGGAATGGTAAAGGATTGTGAAGTCGATGAGCTAAACGTAACCATAGTGCTGAAATGAAAAAAAGTTATAAATTACAAGACATATTTATTAAATTTATTTATTTAAAATAAAATTTAACTCACTTTTATTTAAAAAATAATATTTATGAAAGTTTAGAAATTAGACGTGACGGGTAATATAAAGACACTAAATTAATATGTATATATTATCCGAGAACTTTTTACTTTCACAAAATAAAAAGATTATGTACATATATTCTAGTAAATATTAATATTTATACTAACCTTCTATAGTAATTCCATCCAAACCTTCCAATGCAACCTCGTCGATTATTGAATCTACTAAATTAATTGATGAATATGACACCATATTAATTATATTTGATTAATATTTGACACTGTTCAATTAAACTTTAAAATATACAATACATACAATACAAAAAATATTTCGTATTTTCATTACACAGTTTAAATATCACATGTAACACATGACTGATACATCTTGTCATAAACAGTAAGGTAGCGCTAGGTAGTACATTACATGTATGTGTATGTGTGTATAGTCCCACAGTAGGTAGATATAGTCTACGGTCGCATGCACAGGTCTGGAAACTCCTGTGGTGGGAACACGGTGTAATAGATTTTACATCGTAAGTAAGACTAGTTCCAAATTTGAGGATAGAAAATTTTTTGTATTGTCCATCATATACCGGGCGCTAATGTCGAGTAGTCAAAACAATTTCAACCAAGTAACGCTTGGTGGAATTCAAGCGAATTCTTTATAATTTTTATAGTGCTTCGTAAGTAGATATGCATTATTTATGCATAAATAATTCTATTTATAGTTAAAATTTGCTTAAGAGGGAGCAAAAAGATGATCTTGTGTCTTCTACTGTACTGACTACTCTGTGGTAGCGCCGTTGGTGGCGATTTTGAGAAGCGCCACATAATCGTGACATCCCTCACCACAGAAATTTCAAGATCTGCGTGCACAACCGTGGATTCCTCAACACGGCAGTTTCAAGACTTGCATGTACGACCGTGGTATAGTCTATCCAGCGAAACGAGATAATAAACGTAAACAAAATTTAATTGCTGAGACTACAACTATTGGTAGCATCAAATTTTGTTTACGTTTACTACCTCATATCGTTGGACAGACTATATACTGTTTTATCAATATATACGTACATATATATACATATTAGAAATTCCTATACCAATAGTCGGATGGTTTTGCAATTTTCGTTGCAAATGATTTAAAAAGATCCATTCAATAATGTCTTTAATAATATTCTTCGGCAAAAAGTTGCCATCATAAGCAACGATGTGATTAATAATAATAATAATAATAATAATAATAATAATAATAATAATAACAATTTATCTTTCAACCTTTTGGCCATGAAAAGGGATTCGGTTTACAACGGTAATTACTTTTATTTTCCTTGCTCTCTTAATCATAAATCCTTAATTTCCGATACACACTCCCTTTATCTAACTATTTAATTATTAATCCGGTAATTAACTAGCTTCTGTATATTCTATGCTGACAAACTTCTCTATTTTTTATTTATATGTATATTGTACAAAGATATAAAAAAAGTAGTATATTTCAATTACAAGACATATTATAATAAACGTAAGCTATAAAATATTTTAATGAAATATATTCAAATCATAAATTTTCTTTTGATATATTGTAATAGATTTGAAAGGAAATTGTGAAAAATTCCTCATTACTCAAAGCTGCTGTTAATTACTACTGAAATTACTATAATCAGTGAAAAAAGAATTTTTATCTACTAATATGATTACTTATATTGCTTCAAAGTTATTAATTATAAATAAAAAATATTCTGTATAATATATACATTTTATTAAAAAATATCTTTTTATAAATTGTCTTTTAAGTTGCTATAAAGTTATTCCTTTTTTTTAACTGAATTTTTTCATGATCATGATTAATGATTTTATTCGAGCGTTTTCTTTTCCTTAAAAGTTTCTTATTATGTCGTAACTGGTGTGAAGTATCATTGATTTCAGTATTAGTTTTCAAAGATGATGATGAAAAAGAAAACTTATCTAATTTTACTTGCTGTGAGTCTTCTGCTGTTGATAAGTTCGTTGTTTTAATCTGTGGCTTATCAAAAACGGAATATTTATTTTCTATTGAATTTTTACATTCCACATTTTTACAATTTGAATCTTTTATATTTATGGAATCTTCTTTATCAGTCACTAATTTACTAAAAATTGCTGTTGATATAGGAACTGGAATAGGTATAGGAATTGGTATAGGTATAGGTAGAGGATATGGTACAAGAACTGTAACAGGGGGCAGAAGCGTTGTAGGCGGTAATGAATGAAATAATTCAGTTGGATTGGATTGTTTAACTGATGAAGTTCTCGAAAATACATTGGTCTGATTCTGATATCTTATTTGGTTAGGTTCATTTATGCAAGATTTAGACAAAGATGGAATTTCATGATGCATTGTAGGTGTAGTTGAGTTTGAAAACCAAGATGATGATTGTAATATATTTTCTGTTGGAGTGTCATATCCTTTTTCTTGTAAATTTCTTATGTGTTTTACATGTATGTTCCTTTCTAAATATGTGTTGCTATCTTTAGGGCTATGTGAATTATTCATGGTATCCATCGCATATTCCTGTTTGAAGTCCTTACAATTCAAATCATTTTTTCTTAAGTAATTTTCTTTACAATTTGTTTGATTAATCATGGAATGGCAACATTTGCTTTTTTCATTTACTAAAGATTGCTCTTTATCATGTTCATTAATTTCTATATAAAAATTCTTTTTATGTTCATTGCAATTATTGGATTTTGTACATTTCTTTGTGCACACTGAATTGATTTTACTGGGCCATTTTTTATGTGGGTCTACTGATTTTTCATTATCAATTTCTTCTGTTTCTATTGATCTGTTCTCACAAAGCGATGATGATAAACTATGAGTCAAATGTGTATCAACTAAATATGTATTCTCTGCAGGACTATTTAATGGTGATTGACAACTTCGAAACCATAGTTCTGGTGTTATTAAACCATTCTTCTCTGTATCATGAAAAGGAACATTATTTAAACCTTGAAGCATTAAATGAGTTTGTGTTTCATGGCAAAAAATATTCATTTTGTACTGATTCAAACATTTATTGCTACAAAATTGAAGCTGACTTTTACCATCCTGAAAAAAGGAATAAGATTAGTAATTCTCTAATACATCAAATTATATTATAGTACAGTATAGCATTTTTAATTAAAAATAAAATGGTGAAGATAAGTTACTTTTAATTATTTAGTATTCAACATTCAATTTACATACTTGAAGATCAACATAACTAATTGGATTTCGTATATGTCTGCACCAGTCACATGTTTTTGCTTGTTTAAAAATTGCTCTTCTACTAGCTGCAAAACAATTTTCACTACAAAAGTATCCTAAAGCATCCATCATATTATAAGAAAAGGAACTGGATCTTTCTAATTCAAATATTTGAACAATTTTACCACACCAAGAACAAGATATATTATCTATAAAAATGCTAAAAATTATAACGAATTCATATGTAATTTATATTATGTACTTAATACATATTTTATACTTTACCTGAGTAAACAGAACTTGAATAACTTTCATATGGAAATTTAGATGTAGTACCAAAAGATACTGGTTTTAATGATAAGGGGGATGAAATTAATTGTCTATTCACAGACATTAAGTTGTTATTAGAATAAGACAGTGGTACATTGGAAACTTCAAAAATTGAATCAGATGTATTCACTACTGGCGATTTTAATCTTAGTTTGTTTGAAACAATATCTTGATCAGTTTGAAGAGCTTGACTTTTTGCATCAGATATAGATGTAAAATGATCCAGGTTTAAACTTTTTGTATAGCCACTATCCACTTTATCATAGCCATACCATCCTAATAATTCACTCATTGCAGTTGCTGCATATTCCTGTAATAATGTATAAAATATGAGTGATATTTCATCATTGTTTAAATACAAAAATACTTTCTGTTAATTTATATTGTGACTTTTTAGAAGTATCATACCTTTTTCTTATCTCTAATTGTCTTAAAAATATAACGCGTCTATACTACGTTAAATATTCTATATATTATGTATTAAGCAGTATATGATCAATTCTAATCTAATCTAATTGTATCTAATGTGTTGTAATGTAATATTTTTTTAAGTGCAGGCTGGTGCAGGTTTTAATGTAGCACTAACAATTCGTGGTTTTTAGCAATAACTTTGATATTTTAGATTTCGTTTGTTAGATTTGTTTGTTTGACGAATTCTATTGTCTTTTTTGTATTGTTAGGAATAATTAGCATTTCTTTCATGTTTATGTTATCTCCTAGTATTCTTCCTTGATTTCTATATCTTCCGTAGTGGATAATTATATGTTCGATTGCAGGTGATGTGTGGTATATGGTTTCACCTGTTGCGGAATTTGCGGATATTTTTGTTCCATTAAGTCAAGTAATGGTGTTATTCTCGTTGAAATATAATGATAAAGTGTGAGTGAGCTAAAAAGACAATATAAGAATAGAAAGAGAACGCTGCATTGAGATTTCTTGTGTCCTTGTCTAATGACACATACACATTCTTATAGTAAATATGTAACATCGATGGTAACACCGATCAACAAACGATGTCAGTGTGCATACTGGATTATACAAGGACAGACAGGGCCTCTATGCTGCGTTTTCTTCCTATTCCCACATCGCATGGCATGATACACGGTGACATATAAATTGCGTGCTCTATTTTTATACATATCTCTGTATCCTATTCGAAGTCATGTTAGAATTATTTATTCTCTTCTAGTGAGGTTATTTTTCTGTATTTTGTTATTTACTTATATAATTGTATGCTGTATATTTATTAAAAAAATAATTCTTTTATTTTAACGAAAAGGCAGGAAATATGGTTTAATATTTAATGCAAATTAATAAATCCATAATGTTGATGTGCATGTATTATTAAGTTAAGCGGAAAAGAGTAATATGAAACTCGAACATTCACTAACATTATATAGAAAATTCTGTGGAATAAAATTTAATTATACATTTCTGAAACTAAATTATGCAGTATAAAAACGTCCTATCTTTTTAGTAAAATTATCCGCGTTTTAATTCTTATACAGAGTTTTACTAATGTATTAAATTATTAAATGAAATATACCTACAATTAAAATATAAGTATTGTAATTGTCTTTAAAGTATTGTTTATATATATATATACATATATATTGATTTTGTAGGCACAACCACGTGCTAATCCCTTTTTCAAGGCTGAAAGATAGGAAAATAAAGTTATCTACGTATCTATATAACTAAAACGTTTGTAAAATAAACACGTGTATATACTTGAGCAATATTAGATGCAGTTGATACGAAGTTAAAACTTATGCATAAAATATTTTATGATGATAAATAATAATATAAAAAACAAAACAGGATAACGAAAAAATATAACAAAGTATAAGCAATTATGTAATTTAATAAATTATGGTATTGTTAATAATTATCCTGCTTGATGTTAAAAACAAAGTATATTAATAAAGTTTGGTACTATTAATAATTATTCCAGTGTTAAAATAAACTAGTGGAAAGGTATATTAGTTTTGACGCAAAGAAATTATAATGAACGAAATTCAATATTCACGTTAATTATAATGGAATACGGATCAATGGATTGTGTTACATTTTAATAGTGTATAGATTATATTGCTCTCAAGTTACTTGTATATGTACGAACTTTTGCAATAAGATCTAACGTTGCCTTAATGCTTACAATGAGATAATTCTAAGAATAAACATGGTTACTTTATTATAAATTCAATATGTAATTTTGTATTAAAAACATTTTTATATTTTCGAAGGGTCCAAATTTTTATATTTACACTTTAATTTTATATTATTGGTATTTGTGTAATATCATGTAAAATTTAGTGTTGTAGTGCAAGTACATAATAACTAAAATTTATTCTCATTTCCTTTTCTCATGAAGTATGAAAAATTGTAATTATTCTCACAGAATTTGTTAAGCTTTACAACGAAATGGTTTTGTACAATTTCACAAAAATCAAATATTATTAATTTAAATTCGAGAAGTAAATTATAGCAAAATTATAGTGAACAAAATGGAAGAAAAACTTATAAACACTCACAAAAATAACACGTATTTTACCTGAATTTCATCACCAGTTTCTTCTTCTTTAATTTTAACCAGAGTACAATTTCTTTGGCGTGAGCGATTGCCACCATTATCTTCAGGCAAAGACGAAAATACTTTTCTTGCGTTTTCTTCAATTTTTTGTAGAAATAAATTAACTGGTCTATTGTCCATCACGAAATATCAACATAAATTGAAAAGTAATGTCCCTTCAAGCCTTCTGATGAAATTTCAAAAAAATTAGCATTAATTTTACTTCTTACAACATACGTATATAATTAAATTTTTAATTTTATCACGAGAGAATTGATTGTATTAATTATATTAAGCTCATTCGGATAATAATTAATATTACTTCATTATTTTAAATAGAGTGTTATAATTTGTATTTTTTTTTTTATATTTGTTTTTCAATTAAATTTATTTTAAGATACCAATGGCGAATATGCTATTAAGCCTTTAATTCAGTGAAATTAAAATTTTTTCTATAACTTGTAATGAAATTCTTTTCTTTTTTATTTCCGGTTTTTAATTTTTTCACTATATTCAGTGTCAAATACGTAACCCGTGACATGTAATGATTGTGATTTTATGTAATAACTTTTCATATTCATATTGCTATTTTTGCTTATGGCAAACGTTACTTGTTTAAATTATTCAAAATATCTAACAATAGTAGACTTAGAAAGAAATATAGATAAATATTATCCATTTCTGTAATTAATTCAGTCAAACCTGCATATATGTATATATAATATATAAATGAAAACAAATGTTACTTTGAGAAAAAGAAATAAATTACAATTTATGAAAATCTTTATCTCAGTATATTAGATATTTATTATTATAGTATTTACGTATAATAGTAAAATTAAAGATTATATTTATAGCAAAAAATAAATAATTTATGAAAAGAGATTAAACTTTTGTGTACAAAATATAATTTTCAATAATACTTATTAAATATTTAACAAAGCCATTGCTTTTATAATATTGTTGCAATAATAACAGCAAGCAGTCATTTAAAATTCCAGATAATTGATATTGAAGCAAGTACGTATATATTCGAATAGGTAATACAGCACCAAGCTGTGCCTAATCAAATTTCACTGATATTTTTAGGCCACTAAGGTAACACAACTTGCGTGAAAATAGATCGCATAAATAACTCGTCCAGTATCTTCTCCTTCTCAAAGACTTAAACAGAAAATTTGATTGTATTTTTCAGGCATTTATCTTTTTCAATTTTTCATTTTTATTTTATTTTTCAGTTTTACGTTATTTTAGGATTTATAATTATCATTTGATAATAATCACACGTATAAAATTCTTTAACATCGTACAACATTCATTTATCGAAGACATATCTCATGAAGAATAAACGGTTCTTTCTTTATATAAATATAACATGTGTTGCTTAAACAAATATTTGCACTAATATTTGAAAATAGTCCGTTAGAGATATATTTTCTATTTGTAAATCGAATCACGTATCATGATTTCCACTCGTTATCATTCTTTCGAATAAGAAAACACATCAAAGAGCGATCTTTTAGATCAATCTTTAATTCTAATATTTGTATGTATGTAGCGAAAAAAATGCAAAGAGGAAGATAAAGGGGAAAACTAAAGAGTTTAATCATATGCGCGCACTTTCTTGATTTATCGCGGTTATTCATAACGCTGATTTTTTTCGAACTTTTTAAAGATGCAATGACTTGTGAAAAATTAATGAGCAAATGGATGGTACATATATAAAAATATCCGCGGAATTATTTCGTTACAAACCGTTCGCGCTCGTCCAGAGTCGGCGTTGATAAGAACTGACATGTTACACCTGCGACCGCTAAGCGTCGACTAATCGTGGATTTTCGCAGTCTATTAAATAACGCGGGATGTTGCGTTACAAAATGCGCATATTGGTTTGTTAGATTGATTAATTACATTTATTATATTTTAAGGTTTATCATCTACCACATTTTAATAATATTAATAAATTAAGCAGTAATCTTCACGTAATTGAAGGTAACGCACAAATAAGCTAATTAAATGTTAATGTTTTTCATTTATCATATTTTAATATTTCGATAAAAATCGATAAATTATTTCTTTTTATGGTGCTATAATTAATCTCTTGAATCTAGAAATTTATGTTATATAAAAATTACAAAGAAGTTAATTTGATAGATTGTCACAATTTTACAATATATGAACCTATACAGAATGTTTTGAACGTGAATAAAAGAATTTCATACAGTTAAAATAATACTTAAGATTCTCTGAAATGTGTTCTATTTTCCACATAGAATTCACATTAAAAGCTGCAAACGTTCTATGAATGTTTTGTATATAAAAAATCGGACAATATTATATATTGACATTATATGATTATTTTTTTATTGTCATTTAATATTATTATAAATAAACTGACAATTCTAAATACAAAAATAATATAATGCATATAAGAATTTAAAATGATATAATGTTATATAGTAATTATTTCACTATATATAACTTATAGAAATATACATTAATAAAAAATTTTATATTTGTTTAATTTCACCACTACAATGAGGACAACAAGTTATATTTGAATCACTTCGTGGAAGAAATATTTGGCCACCAATTGCAACAGCTGCTCCCATCACTGCACTACAAGCTACATCTTGTCTTCCTGACATGAGCAACTTTGGATTCATAAGAAGCTGTATATAAATGAAAGAAATAAATATACCTGAAACAAGGTAAAATAAATACAAAATAAATATGAAATGAAAACTTACTTGTTCTGCAGTCTTTTCGGCAAGTGTTTTCATATCTAAGCCAGTTATATTAATTTCTCTTTGTAAAGTAATGTTTTCAACACCACATAATAATTGAACTTTTAGAATTTCTGCAAGTTGACAACAGCCTTGTACTAAATCTATTATATTTGTACTTGGTAATACATGCCTCTTGCAAGAAACACTTCCAACATGATCAAAATTTTCACGCAAAATACTAAGTATCCTTAAATAAAAAGGACATAATATATATGTATTAAAATACATATGTTCCTGCTACTTAAAGTATTTTGTAGAAATATTTTTATTAATAAAATACATTTTTTGTAAATACATGTAAGAAACATACCTGTATGTTTTAAGGGATATATCTCTTATAAGATTTCGATCCTCTAGAAGTCTTTTTATTGCTTCTTGGAGATCTGTGGTTCTTTGGCAAAGAGCTGCTTTCCATTTTGCAAGTTCTTCAACCATTAAACTACCAAAAATTATTGAAAGTTATGTATATTATATATGTCAGAGTTACATTAGAATTAGGGTTAGGGACCTGAAACGAATCTTCATTTGGATTACACATTGTCGTTATGCAATAGAGAAGACATTGACTAGTGCAAATACGATTATTATAGAATTGGACAAGTAACCGTGGTAATTAGATACTACAATGATCCTAGGTTCAATAACGAATCCGCGGTCAACGGGATAACAGGATGTGCTTCCTTCCAAAGACCAAATCGTACTCGACTTGCTTGGCTACGATGAAAGTATAACTAAACTAACTCTTTGTTAAGACGTGGAATATCCACCGAGCGTACAGACGCTAAGTAACTCGCTAATACGACCTCACGAGAGAATGACTTTCCGTTGCGATGATGTTGCAGAGGAAAACTATGATGGGCTGTGTCTAAGGACACGAGATCATCGGATTCGTCGAGGATAGCCTTCGTTCAGAAAGTGAGGGAAATTGACGTTGCTGTTAATTGGTTAATTTCCATGTTGGTGGTTAGAAAAAGATGCTAGCTGCCCTCGAAGGAAAGCTGCACGTGTACTGCGGAAACGCATCGACATTTGGCAATCATCTTACTTGAAGAATAGGGTCTGCAAATGGCGAGCTACGGGACAGAGACCGTTGGAATGTTTACTGTCGAGTGTTACAACTATTTCCTTTTTAAGGAGAGCTATAGAATTACTCCATGCCTCTGCGTTCATCCCGGCTACGTTCGGCGACTGGCTGTCGCTTCGAGCCCAAGCTCATTATCACAAATCTCGAACAAATACAATCGGATCAAATGACGACAATTGTTTAATTACACCTATGATAGAATCTAGATTACGGTATTAAGGGATTTTCCCGAAGTTCCAAAGGGAAGGTTCCGATGTCCTTTCATCTCCTACATATATATTATGTATGTAGTATCGTGGAAAAACGGCCTGTGGCGGCACATAGCAAACACCACCACTCGACACTAACTAGTGTCGCACGACGGCAGCGCAGTGGTTAGCGCCTTAGGTTACTAACGTTCGGAACCCGGGTTCGAATTCCGGCGACCGGAGTCTCATTTTTCTTCCACGATACAAAAATGAGAAAAAAAGCGGCTGTACCCAGCAGCGACATCTACAGCCTAAGTATTCCGATACTACATGTATTATTATAAATGAGCCATAAATATTTATATTGAATTATTTTCATTTACCTACTGGCTAAGAATTTACTCCTCCAGACTTCGCATTGACCTGCTAACCACTCTGTTTGTTCTTGATGAGTTGATAAATTTTGAGCAGAATTTAAAAGAGCTCGAGCAAGTTGCAATTTATCTTCAGTCAATAAATGAACTTTTGTTTCAAGATCTTCTCCAACAGCAGCTACTAATAAATTTTTTAATTCTCCATTAACCTATTGTAAAAAAGAAAAATGTATGATATAATATTATTACTTTAGTAATAAGTAACATTAGTACCTGTGCTTGAAATTTCAACTGATTTTCAAGTTGACTATTTTCTTCTTTAAGCTTTTGTATTTCCGCTTCGTATGCCTTTTTTTCTATCAACCAATCACTTTCTGCAGACTTATCTTCATCTACTGTCTTTAAATCATTAGATACCTTTGTTTCATGAAGTTTCATTGCAGCAACTCGAGAGACAGCCATATTCACATTTACATTACTTTTTTGCAATCTTCTATTCTTTTTTTCATATGGAATGATTGGATTGACTGCAGCTTTATAAGGTTCATAAGGAATAAATTTTGGCTCCTTTGATTTTAATGAACATAAAATATGTTTCTCATGTTTTGCATTATTAACATGCCTTGGTATTAAATTTACTATTGGACCATTTGGCATAACTGGAGGAGTTGAACTTAACTGTTTCAAATTTGTTGGATGATAAATTAACGTTTCACCAAGACGGCACTTTGTCTGTTTAACTTCAATTTTTTCAGCCGTTGCATTTTCCATCCCATCACCTTGCGTACGTTTAATCCAGCCTGTAACTTATATATCTTAAATATTAATAATAACACATTAATATATAACATAAAAATGAAAAATTTTAATGTTAAAAAATATGATACTAACAAATATTTTTATTCATATTGTACATTCTTTTCCATAATTAATTGCTTTCTCATATGTTCTGCTATAATAATTATTAAGCAAAGTAAAGAAACAAATATCTTATTACTTATATAATGTATATATATATAATAAATTGTTATCTTGTGGTCAATATCACATTAAAATTTTCATATGTACTTTATTTTAAATATATAGAAAACAATGAATATGCAAAATTATATGAAATAGGATGTTATATTAACTATATTATACTATACAATTTAGTGAAATAAGGAAAACTAAGTCTAATTATAAAAGCAAAAGAAACAAATATTTTATAAAAAATGTAAATTTATATAAGTATGTATATAAACAAGAAATCTAACCTTGTGACTTAGTTTGAGGTTCATCTTTTGTAGAATTTGAAATACTGGCCATTTTCACTT
This sequence comes from Bombus impatiens, assembly GCF_000188095.3. Taxonomy (NCBI): domain Eukaryota; kingdom Metazoa; phylum Arthropoda; class Insecta; order Hymenoptera; family Apidae; genus Bombus; species Bombus impatiens. Next base: position 272,909 of record NT_176574.1, read on the forward strand.
CTATTTGGTAGATATCTACTTAAAATAATCTTAATATCATTTCATATCATGACAAATTATCAACTATATTTTTTTATCGGTCATTATTAATCTATTACTTAACGTATCCAATTTAGTGAAAGGAATTCAACGAGACATGAGTAAGAAAATATATATCAATACCAATGTATGCATCATGTTTAGGCAAAAAGTATAACAACATTTTTTATGCAAATCCTAATTTCCACTGTGTAGGTACATTTATCAAGTAATATTAATTTTTATATTTTTATGAATACTTTACAATTCTATAATATTTTGATAAATAGTGACTAAAGCAAAGGGTTAAAGTATTGAATGTATTTAAAATACTGCAATAATGATAAAAAACGAAGCAATAATTATGTAAAATAGGTTTTAAACTTTTAATCTTTTTTGTTTGTGTATTATTGTCAATATAATATATTGTGTTATTTTTTAAATAAAATTTCACGAAATAATGATAATGACACTTTCAATATTCACAAATATATATATATACACACATATATATATAAATTATGTATGTATATATATATAAATTATATATATATATAAATTATATATATATATATATGTATATATAAATTATGTCTATCATAGTATAGAACATTTGAATTATCGAAATTTACAAAAAAGTTTGATTTCTATACAAATTTTTTTCTTATCTAATATCGATAATTCAATTGTTATAAATCACTAGTCACCAGAAAATAGTTTTAAATTCTTATAGTTGGTGAAATCATTAATTATATATTTAACACAATAACAAAAAAACATTAAAGAAGGAAATTAAATTAACAAGCATTTAATATGTCATATAAATTAAAAATTATAATTTTGCAGTATAAAAAGATTTTAATTTTGCAATATTGTCAAATTATAATCTGAAACATCAATTAAATTTTATTATAAATTGTAACCTCTTTTGCAATTTATAAATTTTTAACTTAAAAGCAAAACATTACACATTGATATTACTTTATTAAATACGGTAAAGTTTAATGATAGAATAATGCTTATAAAAAGATTTTATAGTAATTATAGCGATGTAACAATTTTATATCCCGTTACCATAATTCTTATATTTTTATAAATTCAAATTTTAACTTGAAATATAATAATAACATGTTCGTATATTAAATGAACTGTAACAAAATAATATAAAAAAAGTAATAACCATTCCAAAGAATAAAAGCTATGGATAAAAAAACGTATAAAAAATATAAACGAAGGATTGCACAAGCTGTAGCTAAAGTCGATAATAAGCCTCCAAGATTTGAAGTGTCCGCATATTACAAACCGCATAATATGAGAAGTGACATAAATCGAATAAGAGAAATCGACAAGCAAAATATAAAATTGTTAAGGCGGATGAATATAATTACTCGATTAAGGGTAAGTATACAAAGTTTTATTTCTGTAATAAATATCTTTTATTCCTCATTATTTTCTATCTTTTTGTATACTTATACTACTATATTTTACTATTAATATGTCTTGTATTGAATACTACCACATCATTTCTTACTATGTTTATATTTAGTATTGTAATATAAGTAATCTTAATAATTACAAACATGTATTGTATAAAGTATATAATCATATATGTTTTATAAAAATATTGCAAATTTCTAGTAAAAGTATTGAATGTATTATTTAAAATACTGCAATAATGATAAAAAGAGGAAGCGATAATTATGAAAAATAGGTTTTAAACTTTTAATCCTTTTTGTTTGTGTATTATTGTCAATATAATTAACTGCAACAATATATTAACTGCTTTAAATTAATCTGAAATTCATGATGTGTCCAAATTATAGTCAAATATCGATTGCTGGTTACCAAAGATAAAATATAAATCAAAACTTGATAATCAGGAAGTAAAAAATACACAAGTCATGAAAGAAAATAAAAATTTATTACGAAAAATTCGTAGAGCAAGTACTAATTATTCTACTGCCGAGTTTATACAAGATTGGAAAGAAATGAACATGAAAATGGAACACAATAGAAGGTAAATTATACCTTCAATATTTCATGGATATATATTTTCGTTTTCAAAGTTTTATGCAAAACAATTTCGAAATTAATTTTACTTAAATTATAATTATGACAAAATTTAAGTTACATCATTTTTTTAAATTTTTAATTAAAAGAACACTGGCCTTTTATTTCTATCTTTTTATATCTCGTTCGATCTTATTATAATTTTAATGAAATCAATATGACATGTATTCATATCTTAAAACACTTTATTCTTTCCATTCCATTGTTAATTGTGAAATTCAACTTTAATTTGTATTAATTTTAAATTTTCAGAGCATAGAATTTTGAAAGTTAGAATAGAATTTTAAAAATGCAGTTGAGAGATAAAAACACAATAATGAAATGTAATAAAATAAAGGAATAAACTTTATATCATATTATTATTACACATTACACGTAATGTAAATGTTTATATTATATTGATGATTAAATTCTATAGATATCAGAAAGAACCTACAACACATACCATTGGATTACAATCTCCACAAGATCATTGTATAATTACAGATTTATCATTGCTAAAACATATAAATCCATCTATTCGTACCAAATGTTTTTTTGAAATTGAAATCCAAGGAGATCAGAAATTAGGATCCATTCATTTTGAACTTTATGATGATATTGTACCTCGAACATGTACAAATTTTGCGGAATTATGTCGTGGATATAATGGCTTATCGTACAAGTAAATAAAAGTAAAATGCACATTTTTAACAACTTTAAATTTAAAAAAAATAAAAGAAAGAAGATCTGTGTTTTCTTCCTGCAAAATTTTACTTAAAAGACTGAATGATGTGTGCAGTTCTATGCAATACATTATTTTGATAAAACACATTTATTCAAAATATTACTTTTATGATATTATTATTACAAATATAATATATTAAATCTTTATATATATATATAAAAATCCTTAAGTCGATTTCTTTAGAAAAATTTATTTGGACGGAGGAGATATCCGGAAAAGATATCTAAAAAAGTCTACTTTTCCAAATGAATAATATTTTTTAAAGGAAGATAAAATTATATCTTTAACTAAAAAGAAACCAATGCTTTTTCTAATAGGAACACACCGTTTCATCGAATTGTATCCGGTTATTGGTGTCAAGGCGGAGACGTTACAAAACTTAACGGATGTGGAGGAAAGTCCATATATGGTGAATCATTTGAGCATGAGAATTACAACTTACGTCATGCTGGTCCCGGAATTTTGTCCATGTGTAACGAAACTGAAAATACATGCAATTCCAAATTTAATCTTACTTTTAGACAATTGGAAACAGTAGATGGGAAAAATGTAGTTTTTGGGAAAGTGATTGCAGGTCTCTCAAACATTTATAAGGTAAATTTATTTCAATTACATCAAACTAAAGATATCTTCTTCATTCGTAAATTTTTCTAAATATATGAAGAATATTTGTTACTTATATCATTATCTTTTAATAAATTAATGTAAATTTGGAAAAGAACAACTGTACCCTCTTTCATACTTTTTATTTAACACATCTTTTTATAAAATAAGGAAAATTAGAATTATATAACAGTTAATTAAAACTATACCGCAGAAAATCACAGAAAAATATTTTGAAACATTAAATATGCAAATTTTTAGTATACATGGATCTATAAATCCAAGAAATAAATAAAAAGTTTAACTACTGTACTGAAAGAACTTTCTATAAATTTATTTATATAACAGATTTAAAAAATAAAATTGATTCAAGAGTACTTAGTAATGATTTTAAACATGACCACATGTTAATATATCTGATATTTTTTAGATTGAAGAATTTGGTACAAAAACAGGAAAACCATTTAAAACAATAATTATATCCAACTGTGGTATTATATCAAGATATATAAAAAATAGATAAAAATCAAGCAAAGCATAAAAATTTCATTTAATTGGTGAAAGGCAGAAGTCTTTGATAGTATAACATCAATGTTAATAGTTTAATTACTTTATCGTATATAGAAAAACATAATTATATCAATTACTTAATTAATTTTTCTCTCAAATGTTCTTTCTTTATATCTGTACATTGTATAAAAACATAAAACATTTAAAAAGATATTTAATTTGTGTACAATATTTAATAATAAATCGTACTTTAATATATTAAATTATATTTCTTGTAACGTGATTGTTATTTTTATTTAACGTCTTCGATACGGCGTTTGTTCTCCAGATATCGTCATTTGACGGCCTGGACCTACGGACAAGGACAATTGTGTAGCGTAGCGTATTGTTGACAATTGACAGTCAAATTGACCTCAGCCGATATTCAGTCGACGTTTGACCCTGGGAACGTATTCGGGGTGATCAATTATAATCGACACTCGTACTTGAGACGGTTAATGAATCTATCCCCATTCCATATGTTATGTCTATTATGTTACATTAATATCATGATTAAATTATTAAGATAAACGAACACAAATATCATAACTCGGTGTTTATTTTCATTCAATTTTTATACAATATCATTTCTATATGCAATTTGTTTTATAAAATTTGAGTATTATTAATAATGGTTTGAGTATCTTTTTGATATGTAAAATATATTTTTATATATAAATGCAGTTATTCAATTCATTTATAACAATGAGGCACTTTAAAATTCATGCAAATAACAAAAATATTTCATATTTATATAGATATATTAAAATAATTATTATGATTAATGCAGACTTTAAATATAATGATTTAAGATAAAATAATGTTAGCAATTAAGGCATAAGTATGACGTTATAATACAATAACATAAACTTTCATTGATAATATTAAGAGATATTTCATTTTACGTTTAATTAACCATAAGCTGATATATGTTGCTTATATGATTAAGCTGGTAGTCTTTTAGGATTTAAATCATACATTCGGCGCATACGTTTTTTCAATTCTTGTGGAAATTTATCGTAACACTTTTTACAGGCGGGTTTTAAATCAAATTCAAAAAATTTAGTTTTTTGATTCATTTTTTGATCGCAAAATGCACAAGCGAAGTGATGTACGCACCATGCTTTATTCAAAGCTGTAAAAACTGAAAAATTCAAAATACATTATATATTTACTTTCTTCTTAAATTAGGATAAAATTAATAGAGTAATATACTAACCATCGCCAGAAATTACTTGATTACATACAAAACACAAATTACCGAAAAGTTGATGGTAATGTGTTTCACAATAAGCTAAACCTTTTTTCTCATAATGTCGATGACCTAAAAACGGCTTTTCACATTTTGCACAAACAAAATGTTCAACATGCCAATGTTTACCTAGAGCAGTTACTACTCGTTCCTCAATCGGACGTCGACATGCACCGCAAATTGGAATTCCCATTTTATCATGACATCTCAAACAGTATAGCTCATTCTGAAAATTTTAATAATCAAAATGTGAATTATTAATATACTAAGTACTAATATATTAAGTAAAAGATAATACTAATAATTAAAGACAACACAGTTATAGATACATACCATTTCATTGGCAGCATATCCTGGTCTAGAGTTAACCTCTCTAGCATCTGAATTAAGTTCTATACCACAAGCAGTACAATTAAAATGATACGGATGATAGAGTTCTCCGCGAAAACGGAGAGGTTTGTCATCAATTACACCACTAAAAATTATATAATATTATATACATGATATACAATAGCTAAATAATATATATATAACTTTAAAAATCAAAATTCATACTGGCACTGATGACAAATATATTTTCCAAGTGCCCCAGCCTTAACACGTGCATTACACGTATGGCATAAAGCTCTACCCTGACATTTAATAAATCCTGCATCAGCTAATTCACCATTGCATTCTTCACAACGGAAACATCCTGGGTGCCAATTAGCATTCATTGCTTTTATTACACGGCCAATAACAAATTCTCCTACAAATAAAAAAGTATAATTATATTCTTTCTTACAAGTGTTTTTATGAGTTCTATATGAGTATATTATTTTTTTAACTTCAAGTATTTGACATATTGTGATAAATAATTAAAACAACTTACCGCATTTTTCACAACAAGGTGCAAATAAGACATGGAAATCATGTTCACAATATTTGTACCCTTCAAATTCATAGAATATTCCATCTGGGAATGGACGGAAACATTGTGCGCATCTAATAAAATATCTTTTATTATAATTGATATAAATTTTAAACAATATAAATGTAATAATATAAATGTATACAAATACAAACTTAATATAATAACTTCCAATAATAATAAAATATTCTTACACAAAGCATTGAGGATGCCATAGCTCTCCATTTGAATTAACAATCTTTTCATGAGGCACAAAACCTTCTCTACATCGAGAACAGAACATATTATCCAAAGACATCCCTGTAACACTTTTTATATAAAGTTTATATTATTAATGAGACTAACCAACCATTATTCTAATATACATAAAACTGCTTTAAAATTGGACTTAAAAATTAATATTATAGTTTCTTCTCCTTCTTTTGGTTGTTCCTCCTTCTTTGTTTCAAAATGGTTAAATTCATATAATACATTTAAGTTTTCCCAATTTATTCCAAATATACAATATTTAAAAAATGAGAAAATTAATGTACATTAAAGATAATTAATGTGGACATGTTATATATATATGCATATATATGGCGAAAAATCATAAAATACGCAAAAACTGAAAATTTTTTTTCATGACATTTTTATAAACTAAAAAAACGATTTATAGCGCCTAGTGTAATGAATATTTCAAAATTGAATATGTAAAAATAATTTATTTTTACTACCATCGCCATAAAAAGATAACTTTTTTTTTACAATATATAAATATAAAATTGCATAAATGCTGCATATTATATTAATATTTATATTATATTCAAGTTAACGTTTCGAATGTCTTACAATATTTCATAATAACGGATTTAAAATAATATACCTGGAAATTAATTTTGCTGGTGGAAGATATCCTATAACACTATGTTTCGGAAGAGAAATAATTGTGCTTACCCTGGCATTCTTTAATGATAAAGGAGAGCTAATTTATTAATTGTCGTTACTTCCTTTTTCTTTTAATTAAAAAAAATATGAACGTTATATATTACAGATTATTTAAAAAAATACCTAGTATTTTTCTAAACTAAAAATTATTGTTGTATATCATTAATATTATTAATACTTTTTGAAATGAAACTTTAAAGAAAATACACACATCAGTGTTGCTGGTTATATATTAATTCTTCGTTTTATATTTAGAATAAAAATTACGTCATCAAAGAATGCACCGCTTTTTCTGTAATAATCAGTTAACTGCAATAGCCAATCAAATGTAAGGAATGTGGACTTGCCTTTTGTGAAATGTTACTTCAAACAAGGAAGTAAGGTTATGTAGATATGAAACTTTAATAATTATTAAACGATTAATATCTTTATACATATTTTAATATCGTTATTTTCTATTGCAATTTTAGTAATGTAAATGAATATTCAAAAGATTGCCCGTTTTGTTTAAATATATTTGCAAAATAAACATCTACAAAAATATAATTATGCAATGTATCAATAACAATTAACATTTCATGTTTCAAAATCTTTAACAGCTTTTGGATAATATTAAAATTTCAGAAATACGTTTAGAAAAAAGATAATCAAAACAATTAGGTACATAAAAATTACAGGGAAATATAAAATAAACTAAGAGACCGTTTCAAGTTAACTTTCAATACCATAAAGTATATTAATCTACATGGAACGTTTAATTGATTATAAAAACTAGGAAATAATTATGCTTTTTACCATAAAATTATTAAAATTTTTATATAGTATTTAAAATCCCTGCCTAGTAACTATGAGAAAAAGTAGCTACGTATATAGATATACGCGTTCTCTCTTTTCCTTTCATAATTTTGCAATATAATATTTATTTATGAATTATATAAAAATATTAATAAGTTAAATTATATAAGGTACATATCCAGTTTCATAAAACTACAATTACATAAAACTACATCGTTTAATTTAGCGCTGTAGGTTGTCATATGGCGCTGTAATCAACTTAACTAATCGATCGAATAGTATCGTTAAGATAGGGTTGACACTCTGCAGCTGCTACCATACGAATTGTTTGTGCTCTGGAGAGACGTTTCTCTTCGACGACGTATTAACCATATAACGTATAACTTACAAAATGGCATGGTTATGTAGTCGTACTATTTTTCAAACATGTCGACGACAATTTTACCGCGATGCTGTGAGATATACAAAAGAGAAGAAAGACAGTAATACAATTTTTTAAATAATATTAGAATTATTTAAGTGTGTTGCGTTTTTTTGTTACGTAATATGAAAATATAGTTTATTGATTTTACATCATTTTTGACTTATGTTAAGTACAAAATTCAATATTTTCTAACGAAATTCTTGTTTCAGCTTTTCCCGATCCGCTAGAACTAGCCACGGGTTTGGAAAAACGTGAGTTGCTTGCTGCTGCCGCTGGCGATTTTGTAAGTTTCTACATTTAATAATTTTTCGAATCAATGTCACACTTCGAAATCTACATATATTAATAAGATGTTCTATAAAATAAATTTTTTAAATCAAATTTTTCATGTTATTTGCAAACTATAATTATCTTCTGAATTTCATCACAAATTAAGTTGATTAAAAAATTGAATTAAAATTAGTAAGAGAGAAAGTAATTTGATGTGCATATTCTGATGTAAATCTTTAATTTATTGTTATTATATATGTATATCTATATGAAAAATTGTTAAATTAAATAAAATCAAGTTTGGCCCATAAAATGTAAATTAGAACAAATAAATTTATCAATATATTTTCATATTTATTGAATATATCTTTTATATTTGTGAGACATTAAAATTATTTTACAATGCATCTTTGCATGTATATTATAAAAATAAAATATTATACATGAAAGTTAAGAATTATAGATTATCTTCCCTGTCAATATTTTAATTAGTTGTTATTATTTATAATTTATTATCTTATTTCAGGATCCATATCATATGAAGGCCATAGAAATATTGCGTGATAGCACAAAGGAGAATCCAAATTTAGTACCAAGTGCATTCAAAAGTCGTGTTGTTGGTTGCCTTTGCGAAGAAGATACTGCACACGTGAATTGGATGTGGTTGCATGAAGGTCAACCACGCCGCTGTGAATGTGGTCATTGGTTTAAACTGACTGAAGTTGCTCCTTTAGGATAAGATTTTAATTTAATGTCACTTCTTGTTATTAGTCATTTGTTTAAAATATAGAATTAATATCATATACTAAAAATTGTGTTTATTTATTACCTTCTTATATCCTATCTTCATCTTATATATATCCTTTAATTCCAAATAAATTGTTAGTAAATTGAATAGTAAATTATTACTAACTTGTATCATGTTTAACATCATTATTTTAAGATTTTTATCATTTTCAATTAACTTCTATGTAAGGTCTTATGAACTAGTTTTTTTAGAAAATATTAAAAACAATTTTTCTATAAATTTTATTTGTAGAAATATAAGAAATATATGAAGCTGTATATACTATAAGAAATATTTTAAACATATTAATTTCTGATTTGTGTTTCTTATTACCTTTTTTTAATAAATTCTACTACAAATTCTTTTATAATTTCTATTATCTAAATTTATAAACAATTATATAGTTCTGAATAATTGTATGTAACAATTTAAATAGTATTAAATGTAGATTGTACAATGATTCAATTACTTCAATTTATGATTGTTTAGATCTAAGAAATATTTCCTTGCTATATACTCATGATTATAATTTATGGAATTTTAAGTCACAACTCATTTATTATTTAATTTTGCAATTTTTATAGAAGTTTATGATATATCTAATGTTGCATTATTTATAATACATAAAACTATATTATGTTTACATTATTTCAAAATTTAATTATATGTATTAAATCATTTGTAGCATTGTAAGATTACATATTAATTTATGCTATGTTACTTATATAAATATAGTAATTTAAAACAATAAATAATAAAATACTAAAGATATATTTGAAAATGTATTTTAATAGTGATATGTGATGGATACTATTACATTCTGTGTAAAATATCTAATTTATTACATGATTACATATATACTAGTATATTTGTAAATATAAATTTTATGATTGTGAAGTATTGTAAAAGTTATATAAATATATGAAATTTCTTTTCTATATTGTATATTGCAAAAATAGCGAATTTCAATATTTATAAATTTATCACAGTCTCAATGTAGTTTTAGATTTATATATAGGTACTGCATTTTCAAATTCACAACCATAAAAAAGATTACTTAATATTATACAAAGATCAAACTAATGAACATACTATTATGTAGAATTCATTTTGTATTCTGTACAGTAATTACCTCTATATTGTTATAGATTTTATAAATATTAATTGTACATATTTGACTTAAGCATACGAAACATTATAAGTTTCTTTCTTACGCACAAAATTACATACATGACAGTATGTTCTATAAAAATTCCACAAGAATTCTATAATTCTTCTACATGAATTGTATAATTATACTAACTTGTATTAACTTATTATGCTTTGAATCTACTATAAATAGTATTGAAAGTTCCTAGAAATTTATTTTAAACACAATATACACTTTGATATTCCCTTTGAAAAGAGGTGTTTCTTGTATTTGTTAAAACATCAGTTCGTGGTCTACGAAACAGTAGTACATGTGGTTCTAAAATGTAACAAATATACATAGGAAACTATACTAACTATAATTGAACTAAATGAGATTGTGTTAATATTTTAATAAGTCACCATGTACAAGCATGTCTATTTTTATACCTGGTACATGCATCATGTAATGTACCCAGCCTGGACTTTGTTGAACTCCTAAATTTCTCCATTCTGTTTCTGACATAAGATGAGTTTTTGGAACATGTCTTGCTAAATCAACTGGCAAAATAACATGCCTGTAAAAACAAAAATATTGAGTAACCATAGCTATAAACTAATTCTTATTATAATTATATTTATTTAATTAATTATTATGTAAATATTATATAATTAAAATTGTTATTTTACTTACAAACAGTAAATTAGTTCTAAATTATTTCTTCCTTTACTATATATATTATTTGAAATATTTACTTTTAAATGAAATATTTACTCAAATGAAATAATGTAATGTAAGGTCAAGCATAGATAAATTAAAACCAAATATATCAAATATATTAAATTAAAACCAAATATATCAAATATATTAAATTAAAATTAATATATTTTATAAAGTTATATGTTAAAGATACTTTGTAAATTTTAATACTTTAATGGTTTATAATATTTTAACATGAATTAACTACTCTTTCGTACAAACCTATATTCATATTTATCATCGTTGTATTTTTCAGAGTATTGTATTTGATCAGCTGGCATTCTGAATATTAAGATATAAAGATATAAAAATTTCTTTCTTTTATAAAATTTGTTTTCATAACAATCGAATATATGCGTACAATAATAAATTTAACCTTGTTTTCCAGGACGTCAAATAAATTTCAGTGATAGATAAATTTGATACAAGGTGTTTTTTAAAAGCTACAACAAGTAGTAACAAACACGTTTAAGAAACAAATGCGCCCTCTTCTAGTTTCACTCAAAAAGGAAATCTACACATACTAAAATATGTATTTTATTATTACAGATTAATAAAATTTTAATAATTATTACAAAATGCAAGATTTATGTCCGTTGTGTTCGAAAAATGGTCTTAAGAATAAAATAAAATTATTGCAAATTAATTTACAAGAGGCTGTGTGGATATGTGAAGAAGAAAAGGTAAGCTTTTTATAAATTTTTTTATTTAAAACATATTTTATTATAAATATAACGTCTGTTACATATTTCATAATGTAATATTTCATTATTTATATAAAACTTCATATGTGACAACAAAAATAACTTTATAGAATAAATGTGATTATATATTTGATCATCTGTAACATATTTGCAACAAATATAAATATAAATAAAAAACAAGTACATAACAATCTATTATCATTTTATTATTGTATTAAATTAATCTATTACTTCCTATTTTAGTGTGTATGGCCTTTTGGATATGAAGATTTTGTATTTTGTCCGAGAACAGTAGGAAAAGTCTGGTCTTGTTATTGGAATGATTATAAGCCAACAACACCACCAAGATTAAAAGAAAATCTTATGACATCAAGTCCTTCAAAGCTACCATTATGTTTTACACCTGTAATACCTACCAAACATATACCAAAAGAAGTTATCAATAATTTAGATATGCATCCTTTAGAGAATATTAATGCTACAAATAACAGTTCAAATATAATAAACTCAAATACTAATTTTGATGATCCACATATTTCTGTTTTTAGAGAATCAAGTATGATATCAAACATTAATATTGAAGAAAAATGCAACGATACTAATACTTTAAATAATGAAACTACTGTAAGTAATGTACATAGCAATAAATTACAATCGATTAATGATAATATAGAAGATATAAAATTTGAGAATGAATGGAAAAATTTATTAAATGAAGATATTAAAGAAAAAAATGATATTTCCATAGAAAATGTTAAAAGTATGAATACTATCAAAAAGGCACCAAAAATAACAAGTATTGAAAAAACAAATATTATTATTTCTAATATGAAAATAGGAAATCAGATCCCGAATGTTAAGTTAAGAAATGAAGAATCTGTTCATCAAAAATCAAAGAAGAAAATTTTAGATGTTGAATCTGTAGATGTTACAGGATCTAAATTGAAACCAGAAGTTGAAGAATTAACAAATTTAGAACCAAGTGAAAACAATGAAAATATATTAAAACCTAATTTAAATATATCTACAATGGAAATAGATGGTTTACCACCTATCACATTGTCATTTGAAATTCCACTATGTTCTACAGCTCCTGAAACAGTAATAGCTAATACACAACTAGGTAGTTATAAAAGTAATAATACAAAACCAAACAGTTTCGAAGTGAAAGGTACAGTTGTAAAACGGAATATAAGTAGTGGTAAAATATATGAGAAATTCAATTTTAGTGCAATTAAGAAAAAGCTGGAATCAAATAGTTCCAGCAATGCTAATAGTAACAAAGATAATTTTTCTAATGTGAAGACACAAATTCAAAAGATAGAAAATGATTCACCAGAACCAAAACCAATTTCAAATGAAAGTGCTATTTGTGTATCGAATGAACTTGATAAGTCTTATTCTTCAGATATGAAGATACAAGTTCAACAAGTAAAAAATGATTCACCAGAAATAATTTCAAATGTGAGTGCTACTTGCGTACAAAATCAACTTGATGAATCTGTAACGTCCTTATCAAATCAGGAAACTATAGAATCTGATACTGCAGCAGTCAATGCTAGTGTAAATATAGATACTGTTTTGGAAGAGCTTATATGTAATGATTATAGTATTTCTGAAAATATAAACGATGACTGGATAGAATCTCTATTGATCTAGCATTAGATTAATGATATACTATAATTAATTGTATTTAGTTTATCTAAACAATATTATATAGTCCTATTATACAACTAGAATCTTGTTTATTTATGGAAATGAAAAATTGTTACTGATTGTAATTTTAAACTGGAATTATAGAATAATTTTTATAAATAGACTTGTGTTAATTATGTTCACTTGATTGGTATTTAGACACTTTGTATTTCTTTGTATATCTCTAATGTCTTACAATATATGACTGGCTTTGCTTTAAGAAAGATACAAAAACTATCATGTACAAATTGCATACAATATTTAAAACAAGAAATATTTACCAACCACAAGGAGGACTTGATAAATATAATTATTAGGGGTTATATAAAGATAAGATTTCTTTATATTGTAAAAAATACAACAAAAATTAACAAAACAAATGAAGAGAAAAATGAAAGTAAAATAAATCATTTTAAAATTTAACAAAATGCACTGTGTTCAATTCAATCTTCCCATCAATTTTAACACTCCTTAAATATTATGTTGTTTCTCAAGGTTGTAGATTTCATTTTAAGTAAGTATTATATATAAATATTATATGCACTCATTTTATATAATTATTTTAATATTTATATTTCTTTAATTATTAGTAAAAATTAAATTATGTTCTGTGCATCAATAATGTTCTGTACTAAATCTCTGTAAACTAATCCCAATTAATTATTTATTCAGTTATTTAATTTATTTATTCTAAATGAATTTTATTTTTAAACGAATTTATATTATTTATTCTAAACTTTCATTTAAGCCTTCAAAAATTGAACAATTCTGTCTAAGAGCCAAGAAATTTGAATTTTGTAATTTTGCCACCTGTTGCGTGAACATAATTAAATGTTAATATATATACACTTCAGCTGTAAATATTGTAAGAATAAATGACGGGAACAGTATGATTATTAGATCTGTTAAATTAGTTTTTTCATGCTCTATAATAGTACTGAAAAATAAATATATGGTTCTATACAGAAAAAGTGGTGATGATCTTGGAAGCTTGTAAAAAAAGGAACTGTGAAAAAATCTATTTCCATTTTCACTGTTATATATACATACAACAATAAATAAGACAAATATTTAGGTGATCACATTTAGCTAGGTCACTCTGTATAATTAATGTAGTATGGGAATATTATATATTTTACAGATATTTACTATACATAGGCACACAGCTTTATTATGCAACACATGGTATATTTAAATATATGCATTATAAGTATTATAATAGTCTTTATGACTAATTACATAATACATTTTATAAATATATGATATCATTCTATTTAAATAATTTGAAAATTTTAGTATAAAAATAATTGTATTTTTATATAATCCTAAAGTAAAGAAATCACTTCTTATCTCTTGCAATCCACGTAAAAAATGTTTATTTTAGATAACTGTACTAGAATCATTTTATTATTCTTTCGTATCACTTAAAAAAGGAGGGAATATAACATAAATATTGTTTTTTAAACATATTTCGACATAAATAATATGTCCTGATATTTTCTATTTGTTTTATGTATATAATGTATGTTACAATATAATACAGTTTATGCATAAATTGTCACGACAATATATTTAATAAAAATGGTCTTTTTAATATAGTGAGTACTGCCATGCTGTGATTGTTTCAAGGTATTATAATTGTACACAATACATTTTGAAAATATTCTAAGTGAAAGAAATTGTCACATGTAGTTTATAGTCTAGGTAGTCAATTATCTAATGAATATAATATTTAAATGAATGTTTTTAAAGAGTAATAATAAAGTAATTCAAAGAGTAATTGCTATTAAATGTAGTAAGTATTTTTCTATTTTCACAATTATGAATTGATGACGGAATAATTGCAACAGAATTTTGAGATGTTTACAATGAGCGATGAAAAGGAAACAAGTATGTTATACAATATAATATATTTTTTAAAAGATTGCAATAATGCAATGAAGTCAGATTACATAATATATGAAATCAGAACAGAGTGAAAGTGAAAGTAAAATATGCAGCAAAATTATTGCAAAAAATATATTTATATTGTACAATTACAGTAAATTGCAAAATAAAATGATTGTTACCTATGAATAAAAAGGCGATTGTAAATACTTTGCATTCAGCTTTTTTCTTTATCTTTCAAAATTTTTATTTTTCGACCTAATAGATCGTATTTGGAATGATTTGGTTCCGGATCTTGATCTGTATCTGAACTACATTCACTATCACTAGAATCTTCGTAAGTGCCAAGGCCAGGCAAAATTCCAATACACTTCATGCCAATTTCATTTGTTATATTTTTATGTTCTAAAGTATCAGTTTTGAATGCGGGTTCGCATTCAGCTATTATTTGTTCATTTAGTTCACAATCTTCTTTCTTTGATGTGTCTTTGCTTTCATCAGATGACTTTCTTTTAACACCCCGTGCAAGATCTACATAAATACAATATTAAAATAATATTCAGATTAGGATACTAAGTATTAAAGTCTTTTTATGTACTATTCACAATCTTCAATTATTCTGAATATAATTATCATTTTCGCATAATAATTAAATAATTTATAAAGATGACATTAAATTTTTATTTACCTTCTTTTTGTTTTTCAGGACGTTTAACTACAACACCAGCTAATAATTTTAATTGCGAAGTACGACTACAAGGAAAAAAAATATATTTCTTAACATTACAAAATATAAACATAATAATAGAAATGAACAATTAAAAATATTTATTAAATATCATGTTATCAATTTTATAATATTGAAGATATAATATTGCAAAAATGAGTCATGCTTATTAAAGTTGCATTAGATGAAGTAATATATTACCTTCCAGAAGAAATATTTTTATTTACAATTTGAGGATTTTTTAATTCTTGTTTTAATTTTTCATTTAAGGATTTTTCTTGTAATGAAGCAACAGCAGCTTTGAAATCTCGCATTTCTTTTTCTTCTTCAAGATTTTTTTTACGTTCTTCTTCTAATTTTGTTCTATCCACCAAATCCAAAAATTCTACTTCATCATCATCTAAACCTTTTATCATATTTTCTGTGAATGAAAAAAATAATTACATAACACAATGAAACATATAATTAAAACTTATAAAGGAATATGCATGATTTTATGTATAATTACATACATTCTAAAATTGTTAACTTACTCAACTTATGTGCTTCCTCATATTCTGCATCTCTTTTATTTTTTTGTTCTTGTAATCGTTCATATAAAGATCTTGTATCATATGTTTCTTCTGGAGCTTCTATAAAAATCAGAGAACATATATGTGATACTTTTACAATAATTAATAAGTAAAAAATATAAGCATGAATAATTACAATTAGGTCACATTATTATAGTTACAATTTAAATCATTCATTTGTAAAAACAATAAAGACAAGAACTAGATATCTTAATTAATTTTATATTGCAGCTTTTAATTAAATAAATATTACTATTATAGAAGATAGCTGAGATATAATATATACATATAAAATGAAAATATGAGAATGACCTAATGGTTGGTCTGCAGTTCGTACACGTTCCCATTCTTCTTGTCGTATTCTTCGCTGTTCTGCAATTTCAGCTTCTGATATAAATCCTGAACTCATAATGATCTAGAAAAAAAAATTGAACAAAAATTACATATACACAAAGCATTGATTATTTATTTGCTATAATTAATAGTTGACATAACAATATATAGAAAATAGTAATTAATTGTTCAATTTCTTATTAATTATAATATATATTCGACAAATATAATGATTATTATTATTTTTTATCATAATGTTTTAATAAAATTAAATAGCGAATATTATATAAGAAAACATTATTTGATTATAAATTTTATGAAGAAACAAAAATGCGAATATCACTTTTCAAAGAATGAAATTAAAGAATAAATGCATAAAAATAAAACTTTTGAATATATAAAAAGGGGGAAAAGAAAATAAAATCAGTAATGTTATATACTATACATACTTAGAATACTTATATTAATACTTACCACTCTTATGTATACTAAACTTTGACAGAGTAATAGCACAAGAACTATATATTTTCAGTGTTTCTAAAGTTTTTATAAACATTCAACATTTATAATTAGTTATCCACTCCTTATCATAACGTAAATGTTAAAATAAAATTTCTTTAATACAATTTTTTGAAGACTTTGATATTCAGTACTTTAAATTAAGAATTTTAAACATTAGATTAAGTGTTAATGATTAAGTGTTAAGATTAAGTGCAATGTTAAAACATTAACATTTTTCTAGGAATATTTGGCACTCTAAATTTTAAACACGAAAAATTTCTTTTTTTCAAATTCGTTAATTAACAAGTTGTTACGAAATGTTAACGACCTTTTCATTTAGTTAAAATATTCTTAGTGTATAGATAAAATTAATAATGTTCAAAATTCGTGATTAAAGATAAATACATATTTAATATTTTCTAAAAGATATGTAGGTTAAGTTCTAGATTTAAACTTAAACAATTATAAAATTACAGAGTTATATACGTTGAATATTTTCTTATAAATAGATCTCTTATTTATACAATCAAAACCGCATTGAACAATGTTTTATATTATCCTATCAACCTATATCACGAAAACGACGTTCGAGCTTAAAACACTGCAAATTAACTGCTCGTACTTAGGTACTCCAACATTTCATGCGCATGCGTGAAACATTACGAGTATAATATATACGCACACTTAGATGTATCTATGTAAAATATAAATGACTAAGTTTATATATTTATAATTTTGTGGTTTTTAAACTTTTCGTATTTTGTACTAATCTGAAGAAAATAGATATACAATATACTATTCAACTTTTGTTTCACAATTGAAATTATAACACAATATGTTACATAACAAATATGTTAAATTTTGATGATGAATATCACAAATTTCATGAACTCAAAATGGGAAAATAACAATCTGCGAAGAAAAGTATTTCAAATATTTTTATTCTTTAAACAAATCATACATAAGTTTCTGGGAATTCAAATGTTACATCCCGGCCTGTTAGTTTCTTATAGACAGCAGCAAAAGTATCAACCTAGTAAATGAAAATGTTGCATTCAATACCTTATATTAATTGCCATTGGAGAATACAAATATGAGTAATTTATATTTGTGACTTGCACAAATAAAAATAAAATATAAAATACGGTACATTACAGGAACATTTATCATTAAAGATGTATTTACCTTGTGTTCAATGTTTGTTTGCTCATTTTTATCTAAATGAACTTTAATAAGCTGTGTTCCATCAAGTTTAATTCTGATGCGTTTTCCAACAATCTCTACAGGGTACACTAAATCCTCTAATAATGCATCATACACTGCAGTTAAGGTACGGCTGGAAAATACATTTACTTATTTGTTTATACAGTAATATATACAGGGTGGTTGGTAACTGGTGGTACAAGCGGAAAGGGGGTGATTCTACGCGAAAAAAAAAATCGAAAATATAGAATAAAAATTTTTTTTAAATTTTTCCATCGAGACAACGACCTACAGTGAGATCCGTTATAACGAGACGTGATAAAGTGCACGCGTACCGAGCGAAAATTCAAAGTCGATCTTGTCGAAAACAAAGCCTCAAACGAAAAATTTTTATTCTATATTCTCGACTTCTTTTTTCGCCTAGAATCACCCCCTTTCCACTTGTACCACCAGTTACCAGCCACCCTGTATATATACAAACTTTGTATCAGTATACTCTATTAATATTTTTAGTAATAATATAACATACCTTCTAGGTCTCTTTTGCTTATTCTTAGTACGTGTTTTTCTTGTTGGTTTGGGCAAAATTTTACGTTCTCCAACAAACATCACATGCTTTCCAGAAAATTTCTTTTCTAGTTCACGTACAAGTCTCGTTTGGATTTTTTGAAATGCCTTCAACTTTGGCATAGGTACATATATAATAATGCACTAGAACAAGTATTAATTTACTTTATATATATTATCATACATTTAAAATCAAAATTTTAATTTCAAGCATTGTACATATCTAATAGGCTGTTCTGTTATTTGTAATGAAAAAAGGTAATGAATTATAAATATTGCTTATTATATAGTTTTTGAATATAATCAGTTTAGATTCATAATTAATTAATTAATATTATCAGTATTAGCTGCTAAATAGATACTAAATCAAAATTAAGTTATATAGATGCAGCAATTGAAAAGTAATGGTGCAAAATAACATGTCATTTTTACCTTTTTATTATTAGTTTCTATTTCACGTGCCTTAGTGATATAAAGTTCTCTTAATTGCGATTTTAAATCACTATTCATTTCCAGTTCCAGCAGAGCTTGGGAAATGCTGGCTTCGAACGCATCAGGTTCGGCCCCGCCACTTTTTATTATTTTAGCGTTTGCTGTGAACATCTGAAAAATATTTTGAGGTTAAGATTTCTTCTTGTTTATACACTGATACTTTATAAGTCTTACATAGTTATTTTATTTAATGATAATTTTAATTATAGAATATAAATTTTATTTGAAACATGATGTAGACAAAAATATAATTTTAAAGTTAAATGCTACAAACTACGATATGCTGTCAAATAAGTACATTGTATCCAATAAAATCCAATTTTATCACATCTTATATATACGATCCGAGGAAAAATATTACTTCGTCTGACACATCGTTATGTTGTGAATAACATGCAAAGTATCATTTAACGTTATCTAATTCATTTTAACTTCGTTTTTAACTAAAAATTAAACTGTAACTCGAATGTATACCTTAACGATATCCGTACCGCGTGAAAAAGATCCAATATGCCCTCAGATAGAAATGCCAACTGTTCTGCGCACAAAATGTCTCTATATTTCTATTGTATTATACTATACCTATATTGCATTGCATTATATATTTATTATAAGATACAAAAATATGATCTTTCATTCGCTATTATATCATTAATTACGTTTTAAGAAATATTCTAAATTCATTAGCTTTACTTAAAAACATTTTCTAATGATTTAATCCTAAAATTTTTATTATATTCGTATTTTCATGAAAATTTGTTTTCTGAAAATTTTGACGTATATCTTTTATAGAATAAATTATTAAATAAATAAAACAAGTTTTTAATATAATTGTAATATATATTTTTTAATACATACACTTTTTGTATCTATAAGGATTTGGTAATTTGATAAATAAAATTTCCTAATAAGCCGTCAGTCTAGGGAAAACCATCCGGAAAGTGAGCTGAGACTAGTTCTGAAAATCATCATGGAAGAAAAGAAGAAGACATTTTATGTATCTCTGTCTGTCTTACAAGATCGCGAACTTTGTTGTCTTCCATGGTGATTTTTCACGATTAGACACGACTCAATCTTTAAGCGGTTTTCCCTAGTGAGTGTCGAAACCGGTTGATATAATTATGAGCTATAACGTTATTTATGTATATATTTTAATTTATAGATCTAACATAACAATTCGGCCTTTCAGAAGTTAGTTTTATTTCATATATCTTAAGTCTTTGAATGGATTTTGTCTGAAAGATGTATTTACTCTAAGGAAAAGTGAGGTCAATAGGTATGCTATACTTCAAAACATAGTAGGATTAGAACACGTTCAGGGTAATGTCATATTACATGATAATTCGTGTTTCATGAAATGTACATTTCTTATTGAATTTGAATAAGACGTATAAGCGTTTAAAGCATATATCATCATGGAAAATGAAAGAGCTGCATATCATTATGAAGAAGGAAAAGAAAAAAAGATGCCCTTTACCATCTTTGGTGAACCAATAATTAAAACACATTGTCAAAGAAATGTTATGATATCTGCGATTTCTGGTGGCATGGTTGGTGGTTTAATAGCATTTTTGTTTACTAGTAATCCAAGAATGTCTACTCGAATAGGAGTAATTACTTACGGTGTAATAGGAATTACTGGTGCACTTTATTGTACATACGATGAAATACAATCAAGAGGAGAAAGAAGAGAATTTAGGAAACTTATGTATATAGAAACTCGTAAACACCAAATCAAGGATACAAACTCAGATGATAATGTATCAAACCCAAAACTTGAAAGTATTTAAAGTTTTTATTTACACAAAACGTCTTATAGATACAGGTACATAAGTTTTCTTAAATGTGAATAATGTATAAATGTAAAATGTAATTGACTTATATTTGTAACAAAATTTACATTTTGTTATGCTTATGTATCAATATGTAATATGAAAATAATTATTATATGTCAATAGAAAATAAAATGATGTGAGAATGTCATTACTTTCTTGTATAGTATGTAAATACAAGCAGATAGTAAGTGATAGTAAGTGCAGATAGTAAAACAATAATTAAACAAAGATCAAGAACTAAATTGTTTTATTATTATTATTATTAAGTATTATTATTATTATTGATTATTAAGTTTCCCATTGATACAATTTTCCTTTGTCTATAACTTACTTAAAGTACAAATTAATAACAAGTTCTAATACTTTCTATATAATAGAAAATAATACAAATTTTCTATTTTGTTATATAAGATATGAAATAATCATTCAAGTACCGAACAGCTCTAAAAAAATGTGTAATATCTATTTTAGTATAATACATTTACATATATTGTATGTATGTAATCATTGTAATTCTTGTGCTACATAAATAATCTTACATATATATTTAAGATTTGAGCAATTTTTTATTATGTAAGTTCGAATAAATTTTCAAAATCAATGTTCCCGGTAATTTACAGCAGAGGGCGCTGAAGAGAGTATGATATCATGCGAAATTCTGTCTGTTATATGCTCATTGGTGTTTGCCGTTTGGTGGGGTGTGTATGACATCACGACGCATGTTTCGTACTATCGAATATGCTATGCTGAGTGACAGGTGGTGTAGTAGTTCTGTTACGTACCGTGTATCGAGGATACAAGTCGTATCCTCGCGTCACGCGATCGGCACGTTGTTATTCGTAGGTGTCAGTGTTAAGTTTTGTGATGCATACCACGATTTCACGCAATCTACCTGAGAGATTCGACTCTACGAAAAGAGGTGAGTTCGTTATTCTCAGTAACATCTCAAATTTCATCTTTTAGAACCTAATGTTATCTTCGTAAAAAGATTCAAGTAGAAGATCAATCAAATTTTTTAGAAATAAGAGTAATTCTACCTATTCGGTAGTACTTATATATAAATGTAAAAAAGCTTGTTTTTTTCTAATTACTTATCTTTAAACAATTGATTAGTTTTAAATGTGATAATCGATGAATTTATAGATTCAGTGTTGCGTTTTATGAAAACGTGACTCAGGAAGACTTGGAGACGATGGTCGAATTTGGTTAAGATATGATGATTTTTTTTATATATAAACAATGAATAGTAGTCTCTTAGCTTTCAATATGCGTCGTTTGTAATCTTCGTATGGTATCTACTCGTTCGACACCAAGCAAAGAGAAATATCTATTTTGGCCAAGATCCGATGATATTTGTGACAAGTTTTTGGTGTGAAAAAGAACAATTTATTTTTTCCAGTGTTTTTGAGACAGCTATACAACAGGCCAGGCATAGGGCCACACGGAATTTTATTTGTGTGAGTAAACACGAGTGTATTACAAATTACAATATGATTTCCGAATATAGTTTCTGGTAAAGAGGTGTTTACAAAAGGTTAAGGTGCATGCGTAATGCATCCAGGGTCTATCTTTTCTATGGTCAACTAACAAAACTCTTCATTTTCATTTCTTCGCTTTTTTCCTTTTTCTCTTCTTTCTCTTCTCTTTAACATCTATTTTTTAATTGGTTAAATAATTTTACTTTTTGAATATGACAGTAGTTGTCTCGTATGACATAATTTTTTGAAGTGAATGTAAATTCTGTTAAATTAGTACGTTAAATGGAATTACGACCACGTTTATAATAAGTATACATATGTATGCCGAGTAAATTGTATTGGAGCTTAAAAAATTTAAAATGCGCGATTGTGATACGAACATATGCAAGTATGTACAATGTACATATATCAGTTTTAAATATTATATGGATAAGGTTAAATAGTATTATATATTCAAAAAATTTTATTCCTATTACAACGTATACGTTTTTCGATACAATTTATTATAGTACATTGAAAGTGTCTTTCGTCTAAAGCACCGACTCTTCAATATTTCGGTCAGTATCGATTGCAGGATATGAAACTGGGTAGGGTCCTCCATTTGAACTATCTCAATGCGGATTCTGGCTTTGCATATCTTCTCTCGTTTAAAGATTTTTCCAAAACTTGTAATAGGAAATGATATCTTTTCTTGAGTATAAATTTATTCGTTTTAACTATTTGTTTTTTTTTTTAGTGTAATATTCCATTTTTGTACAACATTTTTGGAAATATTTCCTATTCCTATTTCTTTTTAGAAATAATAGAATATATTTCGATATACAAACTTTATAATTAAAATTTTCACAATCATACATAATAACAGTACATTTGTATTATTTAACCAGTATTTTTTGTTACTAAATTACTTATTCTAAATTAAATAACTTTTTGTAAAATAAAGCAATTTTAACATTAGATGTAATACAATAATTCTTACATTAGAAGGTTTAGATCATAAAATTAACAAAAACAAGTTATTAATATTAGTGATATATTGTAATTATGAAAATGAAAAAACAATATTTTCAATAGAAGAAACAACTTCTGAGTTTATTAAAAAATTTCATACACGAATAATTTCACAAGATAAGTTAAAAGAATCAAAGAAAAAATTAAAATTGATGATATTCAAAGGGCTTCATTAAATTACTTTGCAATGATCTTTTTACTTAACATAAGATATGTCGCTAATGGTCTATGTCAGTTATCCTCATTTTCCTCTTTCATATCTGGAGCAGTGTGAAAGTACATTCGTGATTACGTTGGTCATTGACTTCTGATGAATCTTCACAGTCGATTGCTGCTTAAGAGCAACTTAGCATTTTTACAATATTAACAAATAGTGACCTAAAGTGAATTAATTTTCTAATAATTGGGGAACATATGCAGGAGAAATAAACGAATAAACGATATATTACGATCATATTAGTAAAAATATGAAATTGCATAAACATTCGCAGTCTATTTATAATATAACGAATATTATTGATTGTTTAAATAATTTTATGATTTCTGTGAAGTGTATGTTTTCGATGAATATCTTGCAACTTCTATGAACATTTTCGTATTTGTTTGAAGCATCACCAATGTAATTGTGATATGCCATACAAAATCTTTTCTATCATACATAACATATTGCGAAAAATTTGTGTCACGTATTTTCTATATAATTTTCAATTTTAAACGTTCGAAGACTAATCATAAGAGATATTCCCACGTAGAAGAAATTGGTAACGCTTCCCAAACAAATGGGGTTCATGCATTGAGAGTGTTCCGAATGTGGTGAATTGGGCCAGTGCCATTTATCGCCCTACATCTTGGAATCACGATATATACCTCTACCTTTCACCATTGATTTGATGTATTTAAGGTTAAATTCCTTCCTAAGATACTACCTCTCACTTCATATCTATTTTTTCGCCTATACGTCAGGGTTCTTACGATAACGTAAATCTCATTAAAGCGTTTTGCTCGTTAGGAAATTCATTGAAAAGCAAGAAAAAAATGCGAGATACATTAGATGCTCTGATGGTTGTAATAGATAGCGTAATTCTGTTCTTTCATAATGATACGACGTATTCAGTTCGCATTCTAATAGGAATCGTTTCTTTAGCAGGTAGGGAAACTTTAGCTGGCTCTCAGATATTACGAATCAGAAAGATTGTATCTGGATGAGAAATTTATGTATGATTTTCCTTGGAAACCAACGTTTTGCAGTTATTAACTCTCTGTAACATCATGTGACCTGAAAGATATATATCTCGATCTTTTTAATTCTATTTCATTTATTCGTAATTACATATATTATATTCTATTAGTATATAATTATTCTGTAACTGAATGATTTATTTACACTCGTTTTGAGATCGTAAGTTCAAATAAAAATCTGTAATCGATGAAGATTCATGCAAATTCATATTGTTGTGAACATCATTTAAAAAATAGAATCTATATAGATAATTATTTTACTTACTAAATATCGTAACAAGTAACTATATTTTGGACGCGCTTCAGTAATTATATTTCGTTAACTCGACATTAAGTGAAATAATAAATTATCATTAGGTATCCATCATTAAATTTTGTGTTAAGCAAAATTGACGCTAATATAACGTTGCATAATTCTGCTAATTGGCTTCATGCTTGATTGATTGGTACATATAAGGAGGTATTTATGTGGAAGTACTATTAATAATGTTAACCAGTTGGGTGTTTGTTTCTGAGAGCAGATCTAATAGGTATTTTTAAAATACCCAATCTTTGATCACGAAGAAACGTAACACTGTGATTTAGTAAATAAAATTACCAAATACACGTCTGTTATAATTGTAGAGATATGGATAACGTTATAATATAGATGATCTATTAAGTATACTATTATTAAATAATAGTATTTTTTTATTTAAAAATGATTGAAAATTTTAGCTGCCGGTTTTTGTAAATTGAGCTAACAGATGTTGCAATTTATTTCAAAATATAATTTTCATCGTTATAATTCACATTAGGACCGAATCATCAGAAGCGATTTTCATCCTTAATGGAATATAACTTTCACTACATATACTACACGAAGATAACAAATGGCTTTAAATCGTTTTACTGGATTGTAATTGGATTGAAATCGTTTATATCACTTTTTAAAGTGTCATATGTACAAGAGTTATGACTCTATATATGTACTGCAATAAATCTATATTCATCATCAATTTCGCTGTTAAAATCACAGTAATTGATTTTGAAGATATAATTTTGTTGTTTGCTCATGTCTGTTTATTAAATATATGACCAAATACTTATCTCTCAACTTTTACATATTTATTATATTTTCAATTAACTCAAATTTCACTGTAGAATTTTAAAACTTATGAGAAACAACATCTGAGAATCTAAGTTACTCGATACTTTAATATTAATAGCGCAGAATTTATAACACTGCAGTTGTTTCTTTTTTTTTTTATATCTGTAAATTAAAGATATTTACACGTGTAATACAATATTACATGGTATTTATTTTTACAGACATGTTCACACTTACTTGATTCTTTAGGTACCTGCCCACTTGTTTTTCTAATCTCTGTCACGCATCTCGCACATTATCTTCTACATCCTTATGTAACTTATACGCTCTATTCGAATCTATACATGCATATACCCATTTGCGAGAAGATACTCTTTCCAGTATCAAGTTTTTCTTGTCCTTTTTCTATTCTACGCATATTGACTGTAATAATTTACTTGACTGCAAACAAGGTAGATATAAGTATCTCTCTCTCACACACACAGTATAGTTTGCTTGTTATTGGTGATACTCTGATATTTAATACTCTGATGTTAGAGTCACAAACATATTGTAAAATTCATGACATTTAAATCACAGATATCTAGGAATAATACTTCAAAGTTTTATTGCATTTTCGTAATACGATTTGATCATTATTTGATAAAACTCAAATATGCAAATTTTACGACAGCGTCAAATAAGATTTATATAACATTGGATTTTGGAGAATATAGACGAAATAATTGAGAATAAAGTTTTGACTTTTCACGCGTGTATTTGCGCTTACGATTATTTACTTGTAAAATGTATATGCATATGTATTTATCGTGTCATATATGTATATATCATATAATTGTCATATATACATATTGAATAAAATATATTATCGTTACGATATTACATATGCTACCAACAGAAACATTCAGTCACGAAATTAAAATTGGACAATTGAACGGACGGATTGGACAATTAATGTTCATGATGATTTTAGATAATATGATTTAACCATTGTTTGATTGTGTATAGATTGTGCTGGGACAAGGTTGGGGAATCTATATGGGGCAATGCGTGTCTCGTAAGGCGGGCGCCGTCATCGCAACCGGTCATCGCGACTCGCTCACCTATCGTATCATGGATAAGCCTGCTAAGGTAAATCATTTGCAAATATTTCGATTTTTTATTACAAAATAACAAAGATAACTTT
This sequence comes from Bombus impatiens, assembly GCF_000188095.3. Taxonomy (NCBI): domain Eukaryota; kingdom Metazoa; phylum Arthropoda; class Insecta; order Hymenoptera; family Apidae; genus Bombus; species Bombus impatiens. The sequence goes on from NT_176574.1 coordinate 300,649, forward strand.
AGAATAAAAATATAATAGAATATAATATATATTATAATTAACGAAGAAGATAGTTTCCAAATTACGTAAGCTGTTACGATAATTTTATAATATCCCTTTAATACGTTGAATTGATTGAAATTTGTTATTGGAACGTTGAGCATGTTGACGGAAAAATTACTACTAAGCAACAGAATGAAATAATCGAGTATCGAGATAAATGTCGAAGGATCATGAAGAGAATCGCACTGGGCTATCCTTTAGATTTTATAAACGATTATTTGAGTAATCTTCCTGGTGCGTAAATTATCTTTGCAGAATATTCTTTTATGTATCATATTATCTACAAATTATATATTCTAATATATTGTAAATTAAAATATCTTTCGGAGAAGTTTACTTATATAACGATGAAATTATATTTGTGTTTGAACGAGGAAAAAGTAATTTTTTGTTACACACGACGCTGATTCTTAATTTACAATTTGAAATAATAACTTGTTAATGTAGTTAAAATTGGAAAATTTCTTTACGATTGGAAATTATTACCCTCGAAGGGTAATTATTGTTGATATTAATAGTTGTTAATTGTTATTTTGTAATAATTGCAAATAAAGTATATATAAGTATTTAATTATAAATAAGAATAATTTGCATTGCATATTATGTGTACGTAAATTAAGTACGTAATTATGTATGTATATTAATCTAAGAAATGTGTTCAAGCAATATTTTTAGTAGAGCGAAATACAGTTTCTTTTAACTTCCGGTGTATACATCTCGTTAGTATTTTTTTCAGATCTCTAAATTTGTATACAATAGCGTATAACACCAATAGTAAATCAGAATACACAGAGTGCTATGAACCATGTACGCTCATTATTTATCGCAGTTGAATGATGAAATCTTAAGAAAGCATCTCATTGATATTAATTACATGCTTCAGTTCGCGAACAACGTAAAATTCACATCATTGTACTTATAAAAGTATTCTTAGCATCGTTAGATGATCTTCCTTAACATTTTGACTAACATTACAAAGATGTTAAGCAATTTTTGAAATTTTTGCTAATAGTATGGAACGCTACCTTTATTCTGTGATATTTATTTATCATATTTTCTTATCTTTTTATACTTTACATTACACACAAAAGAATTATCTTTTACCTCTATTTATTTATATGTATACAGGGTGTCCCAGGTTTTAATAGGCGAAACTTTGATACTATATTTGACGGGTCTCAATAAGAACAAAAATGTAGTAGAAACACAGAACGTGTAAGATCTTGTAGAAAAAAGTTTATTACTTTGATAAGACAGTCCACCTTCGCTCCTTCGTTCTCTCTTTTGTTTTAAGCCTTATTCGAAGCAGAAAGAAGTGCACGGTAAGCCACTTATACAGTTTGAGAGAATCGATTAGTCTACAGTTTGAGGCTAATGTGGTTTTGGTAAATTGTGCCAGGTATTTTATGTAATTTTTACATTTTTTTGAATTTTTAAGTTTTACTGCATTCATTTTTTATATTTTAATATCTGATACCAAACTGGTCAAATAAAGGAAAGAACACAGTGTAACAATTCTTCTTTACGTTTAATACATCACACTTTTGTTTGTCATAAGTATGTCATAGTACAATTACGAACATAATATTTCTTCGAATAAATGCACCGTTAATTATCGCTTTCTAAGAATGTTGAAAACTATCTTTGTCAATTATTTTTGACACACAATACAAACAGTTTTTATCTATGGAATAGCGTTTGAATTCTTGAATTTCATCCAATTGTTACAAAGTTATGATCATTTGAAGTTAATGATTACCAATTTTTCGCTCTGTTTACTTCATGCATTAACTGCTTCTTTTTTACAACTTTCTCATCATGTTGCCGATGAAAAATTGTACTTTTATAAATTCCTTGGAACCTATAGAATGATTTCTTACAAGTATTTTTGGTGCATGAGCTACACAAAAGTGGACCATTTTCTATCATCCGCCAGTTTCGCCTTTAAGACCTGCGATATCTTGTACATTAAAATCGAACAATTACAGCGTTCATTAGTATTCGCGTACTCATTATAAAAGTATCTACAATGGGTACACGAAGTTAGTATACAAATATAATGATACCGTCCAAAATAAAGAGAAGGGTAAACATTAATATCGAAGACTAATACATTTGCCTCTGTTATTCTTCTCTATTAGTAAACAGTCGGTCTTCTTTTCGTTCCAATTAATACGTCTCGTGACATAAATTTTAATGTACGAACAATGTATTGGTTTAAAAATATTATGTTATCAAATTTTTGCAACGCTGCTTGTACATTCTTTTTCGAAGGGAAGTTTTAATTTCGAATAATTGCGAAGAAATTGGTGTAGGGCAAAGTACATTAATATTGATTTGTGTCGAAAGGTACAGCGGATATAAGAAACTCTGAATTAGTAAATTTCAATGGAATTGATTGATTCATAGAAGAAAGGATAGAAAATATTTGACACGGTCAAGTTGTTCGTACGAACGGGCAGATTTTCATTTTCTTGCTTGTGTGTACGAGTAAAACGTGTGCTCGAATGAACATGAATGAATTGGTGAAAGCGAAGGGAGGTTTCAGAGTGAAAAAGGGATGGAACGAATACAACGGTGTGTGTTGATGGATTTCAATTGCAGGTCTGGTATTTTATAAGCAAAGCAATTGATTTGCATTCGTGAATTGGTTTGAGCGAGTTACAAAGGACCGTAAAACGTTTCAATAGCACGACAAATGTTTTATACTTTGTGCATACCTAATATGATAAATATAAGGTAAAAAATATTCAATAAAATATAACAATAAATAGTTGTTAGAAACAAATGATTAAACATGAAATTTATATACGGATAATTAATTCTCTAAAGTATCGTTAGATACGATTCGGTATAGAAGAATAATTTTACAAGGTTCACCTTTACAAAGATAAAAGACATTAGAAAGTGCAAAGATGAATTGACAGTTATGTATATTAAATTTCACAGTGTTAAACTATTTAATACTATAGAAAATATCTAGAGGTCTGAAGTAATAATTATCTACTCTAATTGCATCAACGTTTAGTAGGATATCGAATAACATTAAAGCCGCAACATTCTATATTTTATACATACATACAAGATCGGATATTCGTCAGGTAGTATCGATACAGTACGTGATATGCATCTATCGTCACGTTCTTTTTGATTATTCGAGAATAAAATATTGTTGCTGGTATCTTGAAATATAAAAATGGTTATATTACGCTTATATTGGAAATATGTTAGGTGAAATTAATTATGTATAAAAGTTACACAATTTTTATCATACCATTATACACGTATTATTTTCATCTTTCGTATGACGATTTTTACTTACTTTCACCGTTGAAAATTTTCATGCAACGTTCCACGTTAGTGCCGCAGTTTTTCTTCTTACTTCTTGCTGCAATCTAATTGAATCTTAATCTTAAAAATATTCTTAAAATTTAGAAAGTCTCAAACTGTTCGAATCGAACGTGTATTGAAGGATGGCGAATAAGTGTCCTAACTGCATACCCACCTACTTTTCAGTACATTCCACGTAGCGATTCTACACATTAGCGTAGCTAGCTTCACAGTTTCGTTGCAAAGGAAATTTTATTTCGTAAATGTGCCCTTTAAAATTGTATACTAAGAAAATTGCTCTATCTTCGTGTTTCGAGATACTTTTCTGAGTTGGTGTAGGTTTTTGATATTAAAGAATATACAGAATAATAGAACAACATAATACGAAGTAAATAGAAGATATTTGTATAACAAAATAAATGTAAAAGAATTGGTAATTTAACGTAGTAAAAATTGTGATTTACGATATACCGTGAAAAATGAAATACAGTTGATAGCAATAAGATCTTTCGGAATTTTCTTATCGTTGGTTACGCCATTGCTTAGACAAAATATACATCACAGGCTTTCTTGTTCTTCTCCGTCCTTTCACTCCACCATTTGTAGCATTTCAATATACATGCCTGATTTTGCACATTACTTCCTTCGTTGAATTCGCTCGAAGGCTCTTCTTTTTATGCGTTACGCGTTCAAGAACTTGTTTCGACGTTTTAGATCAAGTTATGTATACGTATACCTACTACACACGAATTGCTTGCTAGTGGAAAGTTTTTGCAAAATGTTCTCGAATCGATCATAGCGATCGATCTCTGTTTGAATAAATTAAACTTTATAGTTTTCCAGAATTTACGATCTCGCGGTCTCCTTAATTTGAATTGCAAGTTTACGTAAACGAATAAATTACCTTGCTTCATTTATTAATTCAACGATTATATAACTGTACTTGACTATGGTAATATCTTTATATCATACACGATATTCTATTTCTATTTAATAATCCAGTATCTAATTGGGAAATTTATTTTCACATGTAAATTGAAAATTTATTATCCTTTACCGTGCCAGTGAAATAGCGTTAGAATTATTTTCTCTTATATTTCACTTATAAAATACTTGACTAAATTAAATTTATTCGGACAATTATCTTGGACAAATATTTAGTCTCAAGGTTATTTGAACAATACCCCGAATTATGTCACGGAATATACGGACCGCTTATTTCCCGAGTCGGTTAACTCGACAAAACTATAAAAATAGAGAAAGAACTGTCGAAACCATGTAAAATTATATATCGATCGAGTGTTGCACGTTCAAATTTCAAACGTTAAAAAGAAAGGAGTTTTCGCCTGTAAACGGTTTACATAAATAAGATAAAACGAGATCGAAAAATTCTCTAAAACTACGATCTTCGTCTGAGAAACGATGTAGAATCGATATTAAATATCTTCCTTTTCTTCGAGCAGCTCCACGATATATTATATTATTCGCGGGTTAACCATTTAGCGTATACTTCGAAATATCAAATTATGTAAGTAATGACGAGAATTTATTCGACTAACCGGACTTCTTTGCGGTGTGTTAGGCGTACAGTATAAGTGAACGCGCGAATAGTACCTCGAATCTGATATAGCACTTTGATCACCGTACCGCGATACTATACCTGTATCTTATAACTTTATGTAGCGGAAAAGCTAGCTGATTCTGTGAGATACGAATTGAAGGCCATGCTTAGAAAGTTCATTGTCCTTAGTATGGTTTACGGTATTTGAAATTCTGTCTTCCTCATTTTGATTTCGTTCGACTTGTTACGTATATCGACTAACACGAGATGTTACATTAATAATTAACGTCGGTTAACTGATGTATATATCGATGGCTGGATCAAAGGTCTGAGCGTTTAAGAATGAACATGTTCGAAACTGACGAACACTTCAGTTGCTGGAAAGATACTTCTATTAATAGAAACATACGCTGTTGAATATTTCTTTAGTGGGAAAAAAGGATACTGTTGAATATGAAGTAGATAAGACAACGCGCGTTAGAAACACGAACTGCTCGGAATACACCGTTGGTCAACTTTATAAATTGAAAAGTATGGAGAGGAAATGATGTTACGAAAACCTAAAAATGTAAATGTAACTTAGGAAAAAAAAAAGAAAGAAAGAAAACTATGCCAGTTTGACATTTAGACACACGTCATCTTCTTGCGACGAACGAATCCAATGTTCTTTTTTTCATTTGTGTTCAACAAAATACGAACGTTGCATAATAATCGCATTGATACGCGGTATGTATATGCGTAGTAGTTGAAATATACGTGACAAAGATATACACGGTATCAGCTTAAAAAACAAATTATGAAAGGCCTTCGTTTTGCGGTAACTCTACCGTTATTTTACGCTTACTGATCGTACGTTACAACCATTCACGTTTCAAGGAACTTTCAATAATTGCTATGTATTGTTTTCGTCAGTGTAGTATCTATTTTTTGTATTCGTATTTCGTGCACAGCTAATTAAAGAAAGCTTCGCAAATATGCGTTACGTTCGTGTCATTCTATTTGATATTCCTGTTGCGTCTTCGAACTTTTATGCAACTTACGCAACTCAATAACAACGTTTTTTTTTTATCTTTCCTGATAATAAAGTTAATAATAATCCTTATCAGTGTATCAGGATGTTAAAATCGAAAAAATTCTGAATAAGTGAAACAATGACATAGGTATTTAGTTCTCGAATTTAAATTTTTCACCATTATTCCATATCTTTCTTTCCCCTGCGTTTAAAGAAAGAATAAAAATTAATGTAACAAAGGAAATATGAAAAGAGATATTAGATTTTCTATTGTCCAATTGCGTAATGGTAATAAACGTATTGTTTGCCAGACGTGTACAATTACTCATGTTGCTTGACTGCCTGTGTAGCACCGGACACGTAAGATTACGGATTTTGCATATTTTAGCAGAGGTCTACGTACTGTAATTTTCCTTTAGCCATGGCTCTTGCGAAAAGTATATATTTCAAAAGCTACATTTTGCGTAACTGCGAATATTTTCGCTGTTCGTAAATAGAAAATTGTACATTACAGTTATTCAGACGAATCAATATTTAAACGATCTTTTAATCTTTTTTTATCGATTAAAAAACGATTACGTTTTATTCTACGCACGAATATAAGCGAAAAATTCCACGTCTTTCGCTTACTCCCGTAGCTAACTAGGAAAATTCGTATACACCAAATAAATGTACAAACTCGGTTTTCGGAATCAGATACAATGCCTCGATTGGAAAGTAGATTTATTCTACGTTTCCTCTCCTCGTCGGTTGTACCATCGATTTTTACACATACTATAGACGCAAATAATTCAAGTAAACGCGTACGCATTTCATGATTCAATTCATCGCGTTGATGTTCCATATACAGGGTGGTTGGTAACTAGTGGTACAAGCGGAAAGGGGGTGATTCTACGCGAAAAAAGAAGTCGAAAATATAGAATAAAATTTTTTTTAATTTTTCCATCGAGACAACGATCTACAGTGAGATCCGTTATAACGAGACGCGACAAAGTGCACGCGTACCGAGCCAAAATTCAAAGTCGATTTTCTCGAAAACAAAGCCTCGAACGAAAAATTGTTATTCTATATTTTCCACTTCTTTTTTCGCGCAGAATCACCCCCTTTCCGCTTGTACCACCAGTTACCAACCACCCTGTATAATTCATTCTCTTTTCCTATATAATTCATCGCTATTTAAGCGCGTGTACATTTTCTCAACCTCCCTCTGTGTATCATCGTCTCACAAAGGTTAAAGATGAATATCCCTCAGTTACATGCGTATAGATTTATTTAAACACGACCGATAGGTTGTGCTTCCTACGGGTACAAGTGCTCTTACGTGACCGACACGTTAATTATGCATAAAAGAACGTCGTGGTGGGCGCCTATGTTTTTCGCACGGCTACTCGTTCGTACGACCGGTCGTGATATGTGAAAGTAATTAATTGTTAAGTTCATCACCGATGCTAATTCACTCGAGCGTAGTTCTTGCTCTTTCCTTTCGTTATATCCGCTTTCCATTGTTCTCCGTTATGCCAGCTGGTTTCATGGCGGGCATCCGCTAACCGGAAACAATATGAAAAAAAAAAAAAGGAAAAAGAACATGATACCAGGAGGATCAACACCTACGCTCGAGTTAGGAAGAAGGAGAAGTTCCTCTCTCCGTTTTTTTGTCCGGTTTCTTCGTGTTGATTCTCTGAGAATTGGCATTTTCCTTTCTTGCATTCACTTGCATCCTTATGGGGGAAGTTTCGTGCACGTTTTATTCGAAGGAATTCGTACATGAATATTGATGTTGGAGAAAGATTCATCGGGCTGGTAAAGAAAGATTCTTGAGGAATTGTTTAGTCGAAAGATCTACGAACACGATCGAGACGCGTGTCTATGAACACGCGCGTGCCATACGACGAAGCTCGGTTTATTTCTAATGAATTTTTTTTTATCGAATTTATCAAACGCAGGAAGCAAATTTTCTACATTTCTGAGAAAATTATCTACCTACATGTACATGTATGTGCTATTTGTAAGTACACGGACAATTTGGAACTTTAACTAGCGTTCATAGTTTAAGCGTAGGAATGGACGATGAATTAGTAATTAGGAGCGACGTTTGCTATCTTCTCGTGGAATCACCGGGTTTTACAATTAAATTACCTGTTGGAGATAGTAAGTAGAATTAATCGTAAGTACTAGCGCGATATGTCTGCTCTGCAAAAAGATTTAAAAACAGATTCGATGCTGAAAGAGTTAAAGTCAAACTTTTCTCTGATAAAGTTTCTACGTTACTTTTTATATATTTTGCCAGTGTCACTAAAAGTAGGACAAGTCGTTTCAATAACTTCAGCAGAGTTTTTTTGTAATAAGAAACAGGAAACATCATTTTACAAGAATGTAATGTAACGTGATATCTCGTATCGCTATGATCGCAGTCTGTCGTATATCCTTCTATAGATAGAGTTATACATAGAGTACAAGAGTATACATAGATATTTGAAAAATTATATAAAATTTCATAATATTTCATAACTCTATCAGTTATCACATTTATTATGAGCTATAAAATACAAAGAAATGTTTTTTTTATTATATATTATTTTATATTACATTTCTTATTATGATGTTATTTTAATTGATATATAATGTACTTTCTCTGTAATTATTTCAATAATTTTAACAATTTGCTAGTCTCAGGCAACGCATTACCATCGACCAATTGTAACTTCCTCGCCTGTGAAATTACTCGGTGGAATTTACCTTCTGCTTTTACTATTTAAAGAATTCCCTGATTTTACGCTAGATGGCAGGACACTGCAGGACGATAAACGCTTATATTGTAACCTTTAATATTTTCCAATATTTTGTTAAAGTACGCTTATAATTTATTATTCGTTTAATATAGAATTTCACTCAATATAGTATTTAAAATTTTATAAAAAAGAAGTTATATTCTATTCCTCTTATTAACAATTTACAAGTTTAAAAACCAATTGCTTTTACTAGCTTTATTAAAAATTAGAAAAGAAGACTAAGAAATCCCGATGCAAGGTATCGGTGCAAGTACATAATTCGTTTATTTACAGACCAAATCGATATTTCAATTTCTATTTAGTTTCATTTATTTTGAATCTTGAATTGCAGTATTATTTTTGCTATTACCCTTAACGTTTAACAATTCTAATTTCATTGTCGAAGAATAATCTATCGTATATTTATAATTCACAACGGAATATTATCATCTCATTTAGATTCTTCCCCTTTCACAATTCGCGATGCAAACGAAAAATGTTGAGCATAACATTTCAATTTCACGCTTCGTTAGAAGCTGTGCGAAGTGTAATGCGCGAAGGAAATTATAAAATCTGTACTTTGTACTTTAATGTGAGCACCACTTTCGTAGAATACCTGTGCTCGAATTATTCTCAATTATTTAAGTAAAAAGGTAGACATATACGTTACACTTCTCGCTAGAACCTCTCATCGAATTACAAGACTCTTGAAATGATAAGCGTATCAATTTCTCGATTAAATTACTTGCAAATGGACAAAAACGATATAAAAAATTCTACGTCAAAAGGCTTTTAATTTACTGAAGGTTACGTATTTTATACTCAATGAAATATTTGCGAAAGTGTATTATACAATTGTTTTTCGTTAATTTCGTATATTAATCCCCACAAAGTGAGCGGAAGAGCTTCTGTTTTGCAAAAATATATTTCATACACTTTTGTATATCAGCTTTTCAGAAGTCGAACCGATAAACTCCAGTTTTTCTAAGCTTTTCAAGTTCATTAGCCAAGTACACGATTAATGCCCAACATTTAAAAAAGCAATTATACAGGGTGGTTGGTAACTGGTGGTACAAGCGGAAAGGGGGTGATTCTGCGCGAAAAAAGAAGTGGAAAATATAGAATAACAATTTTTCGTTCGAGGCTTTGTTTTCGAGAAAATCGACTTTGAATTTTGGCTCGGTACGCGTGCTCTTTGTCGCATCTCGTTATAGCGGATCTCACTGTAGATCGTTGTCTCGATGAAAAAATTTCTCTTTTCCTATATAATTCATCGCTATTTAAGCGCGTGTACATTTTCTCAACCTCCCTCTGTGTATCATCGTCTCACAAAGGTTAAAGATGAATATCCCTCAGTTACATGCGTATAGATTTATTTAAACACGACCGATAGGTTGTGCTTCCTACGGGTACAAGTGCTCTTACGTGACCGACACGTTAATTATGCATAAAAGAACGTCGTGGTGGGCGCCTATGTTTTTCGCACGGCTACTCGTTCGTACGACCGGTCGTGATATGTGAAAGTAATTAATTGTTAAGTTCATCACCGATGCTAATTCACTCGAGCGTAGTTCTTGCTCTTTCCTTTCGTTATATCCGCTTTCCATTGTTCTCCGTTATGCCAGCTGGTTTCATGGCGGGCATCCGCTAACCGGAAACAATATGAAAAAAAAAAAAAGGAAAAAGAACATGATACCAGGAGGATCAACACCTACGCTCGAGTTAGGAAGAAGGAGAAGTTCCTCTCTCCGTTTTTTTGTCCGGTTTCTTCGTGTTGATTCTCTGAGAATTGGCATTTTCCTTTCTTGCATTCACTTGCATCCTTATGGGGGAAGTTTCGTGCACGTTTTATTCGAAGGAATTCGTACATGAATATTGATGTTGGAGAAAGATTCATCGGGCTGGTAAAGAAAGATTCTTGAGGAATTGTTTAGTCGAAAGATCTACGAACACGATCGAGACGCGTGTCTATGAACACGCGCGTGCCATACGACGAAGCTCGGTTTATTTCTAATGAATTTTTTTTTATCGAATTTATCAAACGCAGGAAGCAAATTTTCTACATTTCTGAGAAAATTATCTACCTACATGTACATGTATGTGCTATTTGTAAGTACACGGACAATTTGGAACTTTAACTAGCGTTCATAGTTTAAGCGTAGGAATGGACGATGAATTAGTAATTAGGAGCGACGTTTGCTATCTTCTCGTGGAATCACCGGGTTTTACAATTAAATTACCTGTTGGAGATAGTAAGTAGAATTAATCGTAAGTACTAGCGCGATATGTCTGCTCTGCAAAAAGATTTAAAAACAGATTCGATGCTGAAAGAGTTAAAGTCAAACTTTTCTCTGATAAAGTTTCTACGTTACTTTTTATATATTTTGCCAGTGTCACTAAAAGTAGGACAAGTCGTTTCAATAACTTCAGCAGAGTTTTTTTGTAATAAGAAACAGGAAACATCATTTTACAAGAATGTAATGTAACGTGATATCTCGTATCGCTATGATCGCAGTCTGTCGTATATCCTTCTATAGATAGAGTTATACATAGAGTACAAGAGTATACATAGATATTTGAAAAATTATATAAAATTTCATAATATTTCATAACTCTATCAGTTATCACATTTATTATGAGCTATAAAATACAAAGAAATGTTTTTTTTATTATATATTATTTTATATTACATTTCTTATTATGATGTTATTTTAATTGATATATAATGTACTTTCTCTGTAATTATTTCAATAATTTTAACAATTTGCTAGTCTCAGGCAACGCATTACCATCGACCAATTGTAACTTCCTCGCCTGTGAAATTACTCGGTGGAATTTACCTTCTGCTTTTACTATTTAAAGAATTCCCTGATTTTACGCTAGATGGCAGGACACTGCAGGACGATAAACGCTTATATTGTAACCTTTAATATTTTCCAATATTTTGTTAAAGTACGCTTATAATTTATTATTCGTTTAATATAGAATTTCACTCAATATAGTATTTAAAATTTTATAAAAAAGAAGTTATATTCTATTCCTCTTATTAACAATTTACAAGTTTAAAAACCAATTGCTTTTACTAGCTTTATTAAAAATTAGAAAAGAAGACTAAGAAATCCCGATGCAAGGTATCGGTGCAAGTACATAATTCGTTTATTTACAGACCAAATCGATATTTCAATTTCTATTTAGTTTCATTTATTTTGAATCTTGAATTGCAGTATTATTTTTGCTATTACCCTTAACGTTTAACAATTCTAATTTCATTGTCGAAGAATAATCTATCGTATATTTATAATTCACAACGGAATATTATCATCTCATTTAGATTCTTCCCCTTTCACAATTCGCGATGCAAACGAAAAATGTTGAGCATAACATTTCAATTTCACGCTTCGTTAGAAGCTGTGCGAAGTGTAATGCGCGAAGGAAATTATAAAATCTGTACTTTGTACTTTAATGTGAGCACCACTTTCGTAGAATACCTGTGCTCGAATTATTCTCAATTATTTAAGTAAAAAGGTAGACATATACGTTACACTTCTCGCTAGAACCTCTCATCGAATTACAAGACTCTTGAAATGATAAGCGTATCAATTTCTCGATTAAATTACTTGCAAATGGACAAAAACGATATAAAAAATTCTACGTCAAAAGGCTTTTAATTTACTGAAGGTTACGTATTTTATACTCAATGAAATATTTGCGAAAGTGTATTATACAATTGTTTTTCGTTAATTTCGTATATTAATCCCCACAAAGTGAGCGGAAGAGCTTCTGTTTTGCAAAAATATATTTCATACACTTTTGTATATCAGCTTTTCAGAAGTCGAACCGATAAACTCCAGTTTTTCTAAGCTTTTCAAGTTCATTAGCCAAGTACACGATTAATGCCCAACATTTAAAAAAGCAATTATACAGGGTGGTTGGTAACTGGTGGTACAAGCGGAAAGGGGGTGATTCTGCGCGAAAAAAGAAGTGGAAAATATAGAATAACAATTTTTCGTTCGAGGCTTTGTTTTCGAGAAAATCGACTTTGAATTTTGGCTCGGTACGCGTGCTCTTTGTCGCATCTCGTTATAGCGGATCTCACTGTAGATCGTTGTCTCGATGAAAAAATTAAAAAAAAAATTTTATTCTATATTTTCGACTTCTTTTTTCGCCTAGAATCACCCCCTTTCCGCTTGCACCACCAGTTACCGACCACCCTGCATATTATATTTGGCCCGATTAAGTTCGTCCATCGCAAGAGAACATCGATACGAGTGATATCGAGCTTCCATGTAAACCTTCAAAAATAATTCTCGCAACGTTATGGCTACGTTTATGCATTTTTTGGTTTTAAGTAAAAAAATGTAAAAAAAATCAACAAAAAATCAAAAATTCAAAAAATCTACAAAATGCGCGTAATATGTAAAATATTCAAGCTAGAATACTTATTGTAATATCTAGCGGACGAAATAAATTCGTTTTAGAATCTATCTAGAATCTATTTTTTTTTTTTTTTTAGTTATGTTCATAAAAATATAAAATTGCGCGAATATCCGCAGCCTGGCTGTCGCTTTGCTTCACCTTGCAATTTTCGGTTTCGTCAATGTGACTTCTGAGTGAGTCATATTTTTTAATAAGAAGGTTGCGACGCGGACCCAAAGCTAGTTGACCTGTGTTAAAAGATGCTGACACGGTGACGTGAGATTAAAACGACGAAACCGAAGGCAGGAATATCGAAAAATAGAAGGAAAGAAGGAGGCCGTGTCAAAATCTGATGACTCGTCGCTCTTACGATAACATTGAGAAGAATCTGATAAACGTCACGCTAATTGTCAGCGGTATCCGCGAACTCTTTTCGCGTTTGCCAAGTTCAACGTGAAAGTTCGCTTTTCAATGCACATCGTGCACAGTCTGCGTCATCCGAGTGAAACGCGTGTTTTTTTTTTTCACTCTTTTTATCCCTGAAAGTGAAAGAATGAAACGCGCCTCCTGCCTGAGAAGAAACACATTATAAAAAGATTGTAATCTCTTATTTAAAAAGATTTACAACGAATTAGCGCTAATTAAAATAGTTGTCGAAAATTTCCTGCGAACTTATTATGCCAATTATAGTTACACATTAACGAAATTCCTCTTATGAAACATTCAAGTAACTGTCGTTCGTATTATAATTACGCAACAGGCTTCTATGTATTTAACAGTTCATTATCGAGCTGGTACGTGGACAAAAGGATTGTAACTGGCATAAGCCTCGATACGATCGACGAAATCGATTTAACACAGCACGTTATTTCACAATTTATTTCTATTAGCGTTCTCCCTTCCTTCGTCTTTTTTGGTAAAAATAATTTGTATATTATCATAGTTAGACAGCACCAGTGGAACATCGATATACCAAGTGTTAGTAAGAGTTAACATTTTCATTTTATCAGGAAATAATAAATGCGCAATATTTTTCGTTTCATATTATTTTACTGAATTACGTATGAACCATTATGATCGTTTCGATAGAACAAGATGGATCATACGTACTTCAGTAAAATAATATGAAACGAAAAATGCTGTGCATCTATTATTTCCTTATAAAAGGAAAGAAACTTTTCGGACGACCTAATACATACGTAATAAGACTACAGTGAGTTGAAAAGTCTGTACTAAATGTACCATAGCGCAACACACCTTAAGAGTTAATATTCAGATAAAGTTATTTAAGCCACAATGGGATGCAAATTTTATTTTACGAGATAAGAGCTAATAATACCTAGATATGGTTAATATTTATACCGTGGTGGGTTAGAGATTCTGCTAAATGTACAATAGTATATTTGCTGAAAGAGGAGTAAAGTTCTTTCACCGTGCAATTTTGTCCGAGGTTTCAAGTTGCTGCGTGAAGCTACAATATTAACGAGCAAGGGGTGGAAAAGAGGGAAGAACATTGAAGTAGCGGCACTGGTTCTCCAAGGAGGACTATAGAGCATAAGACTCAGACCTCTAGTTGTAAGGCTGAAGAACACGGGAGGGCTTATCGTACTGTCTGAAAGGGATATTGTGCGAAGTCCCATGGCACATGCTTTTTACATCGTCTTCTTGGACTCGAGTTGGTGATAACACGGAATCTCGCTCGTTTCTCAGTTTCGTGTCCGTGCTATCCAACGTGCATCGCTCCATGGCAGTTTCAGATTTCGAGATCAATGAAGTTATCGTACTAGAAAAATTACTATGAAGCGTATACAGAGTATCCTACGCGATTCACGTCCATTCTGAGTATAACGACATTTTCTGCTCATAATTACCTACATCTATTTTTCAATGAGACGTTCTTTTTATATCGATCTATTTCTTATTTCGTATAATTTGGCTGACGAAATTATCGAAGTAATTAGACTGCGAATTTTTATGTATTTACGCGATATTTAAAATACGTGCGGCACGAAGAATTATACAGGGTGGTTGGTAACTGGTGGTACAAGCGGAAAGGGAGTGATTCTACGCGAAAAAAGAAGTCGAAAATATGGAATAACAATTTTTCGTTCGAGGCTTTGTTTTCGAGAAAATCGACTTTGAATTTTCGCTCGGTACGCGTGCACTTCATCGCGTCTCGTTATAACGGATCTCACTGTAGATCGTTGTCTCGATAGAAAAAATTAAAAAAAAATTTTTATTCTATATTTTCGACTTCTTCTTTCGCGTAGAATCACCCCCTTTCCGCTTGTATCACCAGCTACCAA
>NT_176574.1:316562-320549 GCF_000188095.3 Bombus impatiens
TACAGGGTGGTTGGTAACTGGTGGTACAAGCGGAAAGGGAGTGATTCTACGCGAAAAAAGAAGTCGAAAATATGGAATAACAATTTTTCGTTCGAGGCTTTGTTTTCGAGAAAATCGACTTTGAATTTTCGCTCGGTACGCGTGCACTTCATCGCGTCTCGTTATAACGGATCTCACTGTAGATCGTTGTCTCGATAGAAAAAATTAAAAAAAAATTTTTATTCTATATTTTCGACTTCTTCTTTCGCGTAGAATCACCCCCTTTCCGCTTGTATCACCAGTTACCAACAGCCCTGTACAAAATATTCAAAAGAATATCGGGTACAATTTTTAGTAAGAAAATAAATTTCTATTCGAATTCTGTTTCTTTAGACGCGTCCATAAAGATATATTATAAATTTGTATTAAGTTTTTCATGATATTTAAGAAATTAAATCTTTCATGCACTCGTATTCGCTATCTGATATAAACGTTTGTTATCTGAATTACGCATTATTATTGTAATAATATTTAATCTTTACAAGAATATCTAAAATTGTCACTAATGAGTGTAATTCTATCGTTGTGCATAATATGAAATGCTAGTCGTCATGCATAAAAATACAGTCATTATAAAATCGTATATAACTTACAGCTATTTCGTGCCACTTTGTTATAATATTTTGTTAATTACGTATGACGCGTACTGTAAAATATATGCATCTATAATCTTTGTTTCTAGCTTACGTAAACCTCGAAGAATATGGAAAGATGCGTAAACAGTAGAGAGATAAGTTTTGTCAGAAAAATTGGAAGTTATCTGCTCTCTTATAAGGTGTAGAAGCAGAAGAGGGAAAGATAAGATAAAAGAAAGAAAATTGTCTTGGAGTAACGCGATGATTAGAAATTTCTATTAAATTTTTATGGATAAATCATAGTTGATAAGAAATTAGATATTTGATAAATCTGGCCTCAATCTAATATAGCAATGAACGTTTAATATGAAATGTAAATAGAGACCACTGGTAATACGTAGGCTCTTAATAGAAAAGAGGAAAATTACTATGAAATACTTAGATATTTATACTAAAGCTGAGCGTAAAATACTCTAATTATTATCGGAGCAAAATATCTTGGAAATTTTATTAAACTGAGAAATCGTTCTACGCGATTCGTTTAACGCAAGGACTAAAATTCCCGAAATATTTAAAAAATCATACTTTATTAGAAGACAAGCAAAAACAATATTATTTTTAACGAAGTAATAAATTACGCTGGACAAAGAATATATACATATACGTATTTATTGTTACGTAGAATTATATCCTGCAGCAAAATATTCTTGAAAAGAGCTATAGGAAAATTTACAGAAATTGTTTTCAAATTTTTTATTTCCACGCAATTTAAGGATATTAATATTTTAACGCTAAAATAAAATGTAAGATATCGTATACACATCGTATGTCGTATGCGTGCAACAATATAATTCCATTTCTTATGAATGAAAGGTCTCGTGACCAACGAGTATAGTATATTCAATGGACCGTTAGGAAGTCTGACTTATTCACCAGAAACATAATGTCTCGTTGTCGGTACCTACTACGTAAATTAAGTAATTTTACTAAAATACACGAGAGATACGAATTCTTCGTCTGACATTTAATTTTCCGCTCGTTGCGTATTCTGTAACGCGTGTGCTTTCACAGCAACATCCACGTAAGTCAAAATGCACGCGTTCACGTAGTTACGCGTGTACTCGTGAACACAAAAGAGACGCAGACATACAGTCTTTTCACAAGTGGCGATTATTAATTTAGACCATCTAATCGTTTAGGTAGTTACGTAATTGTGTAACACCGAATGTTTTCTAGAACCGAACGCGCCAAACCGAGCCAAGTAAATCGTCAGGTTTATCATTGAAACGAATAATTTGTTTCAATTCGCAAGTTCTCGCGATCGCGTATCATTCATTGAAATCTGCCAAAATTCGTTAAATCTAGTTATAGTCTTAGTTGCGAGAAACGATCATAATATTTCTGGTAGATTATTTTCCTTTTCCAATTATGTCGTTAATTCTTCGTACGTCGAACATTCTTCTTTTTAATCGTAAAGTGACATTAAAATCGAGAAATCAATAGAGATATATCTATAGTGCCATATTTTTCTCCTGTCGTCTTCGTACGTTCACGACGAACGTTTGAGCTTCCTGTAGCAACACTTACCGAAGTGACAAAATCTTGCAGAAGATTAAACCTGAAAAGAATGTATATTTAAACGCGAGCCTACCATTAGGTAGGGTAACACTTACTGAAAAAACAAGCAGTATATTTATAGATATCCAGACGAAGAAGAAGATGCACTTACTCAAAACATTCGATTTAAAAATACAGATTCAAATTAATCGTAATACAAAGTATCGATCGGCAGCCAGATAAACCTGCCTTGAATTTCAAATGAGAAGTATAAGTATCTCCGTATTACCTAAAATGGATTTAATTTTCGCTAAATACTGCGACAAACATATTGTTACGTATACGAAACACAAAGAGCCGAGAATAGCTTAGTTAAGCTTAATCGATAATCAACTGTGTCATAACGCAAAATTGAAATAAAATTTATTAGAATAACAAGCAAAATGTTACAAATAGTTGAACATAGAAAGAGGAAGAAAACGAGGAAGAAGAATGGATTGAACTTAGAAAGGCGTTGTAAATTACCATCGAACGAATAAAATTAATTAAAAAAAGAAAAGAAACAAAGTATTATATACGTGATATTTCGATCTCACGATTTCCCAAAATTGCATAAGAGGCGTTCACCTAATCGGCAAGGTATATAACGCGTAACTATACTTGAACCATTGGAACGTAGAACCAGCCAGGAGGCCCCCTTGCACAACAATTTTCTAAGTAACAATTTCAGCGAATCGACGATTGACAAGTAGTAGATTGTACTTTGCACTTTTATAATTTCATATCGAGTAGTACAATTGGGTAGCTCGTAAGCGAAGATTAAAAGCGAAAGAACGTGATAAGTCACGTTCCTCGCTTTTCACGCCGGAACAATTTCAGAATTCAGTACATCCGATCGACCAATTCCAAAATTGTCCTTTTAATCGACTCTGTGCTTGAACGTGCCTTCGTAATTTAAGAAACGAGCAATTCAGAAGCCACACTGATCGACTCTATAAATTGGAAAATAGAGAATAACGATGCTATGGACATTACTTTAAATCGTTTTTCCAATCTACCGTTACTCGTGTCACTTTCTCGCGGTAACTGGACTTGTGGAAGCGAATCGTCTGTCTCTTCAAAATTCAGCGTTAAATCACGTTATCCGTGCGATGAAACCGGAAAATCGACAAAAAGTCGGCTTCGCCGCTTCGGCTTCTAGGCGGCTGAAATATCGTTTGTCATAGCGTTAACACATCGAAAACATTGAAATATCGTTTGCTCGAACAATTATACCTTTGGCTAGAGCAAACAAATTCTTCCCGCTTTTACCCATTTTACATGAAAAATATCGTTCTCGGGATATAAAGCGACGCGAAGAAACAAGAAATCAACAGAAACGTGGCTATCACGCGTTCTACCGCTATCCGCAACCATGAAAATTCAGCCGTGTGTAAAGCTCGACTCAATTCCTTACCGAACTTGTCATTACCCCTTTGTAACTGATCGCTCGTGAAATTTCGCTAACGATCTTAGTTCAATCGCGCAAGAGGTCCGTTGTAACGCGATTAGCGGCCAGCCAGGAGTCACAGGAACACCTTGGTGGGTGGGTACGTGCGAAAACGTGGAACGTTAAACGTCAAACCCTTGACGCGCACGAGAACGTTAAACGTTTGGTGGTCCGCTTTTTGTGCACGTTGCTGTATGAGAGAATAGAGGGAGGCCGGCAAACAGCGTACTTACAATTAGATATAGGAACACATCGAAAGGCGAGCGCGGGCGCACTCGTGACATCAGTCGTTCGCAGTCTACGCGAGTGGCACGGCGCGCGGTGTGC
>NT_176574.1:321317-391597 GCF_000188095.3 Bombus impatiens
GGCGCGCGGTGTGCGGTGGCGTCGCGACGCCGGCGCAGTTTCGTCGATCGATTCCACGTTTTGCTAGCCGTGTACTCTCTCTCTCCGTTGGGTGGTGTGCAAGCGAGGTCGAACGGAGACGGCCAACTAGAAGGAAGAAACGGCTACGCGTTGAACGAGGAAGGAGCTCGAGGGTGAAGAAGAAGCGAGAAAGAGAGGGCGGGTGGCGAGGGTGAGAAAGAGAGTGACAGACGAGGAGTGGGCGAGGAGGGACGAAAAGGGAGAGCCGGACGAGGTATTGGTGCGCGTGTCTTTCGGCGACAACGCGTACGAACTGAACGTGTGCAGGACCCGAAAAAGGTGACAGATTACGGGGAAGGTTTGCTCGGGCCGAAAAAACTGGCCGGTACTTTCGGCTGTGTGCCTCCCTCGGTTAAAAATATTCGCGCACAGCGGTGCAGGATGTCAGCGTTGCGGATTTAGAAGAGACAAACGTAACCTTCTCGCAGGCTGGACGCCGGGATCGATCGTAATACAGTCTTCTTAACAGCCGGCTGACACTGGCCCGAAGACATGGATTACCGGTCTATTGGCACCAGGTGCGAGGATGATTGCCTGGAGAACGAGAAAGGAATCGGTTTTGCGGTAAGGGATGCATCCTTCTATGTGTTTTCGATCGACCATCGTTTCGTCGTAACTTTCACGCTATGACACATCGTGACCACTTTTGCGCGATAGATATTGCCTTATCCTCGATAGCCCGTTCTCTCTTTGCCGGGTGTTTCTCTAAGATGGTCTACGAGACGTCACCTGGGTTGTGTTTGTCCGAATATATCTCCTCGTCCATGTAAGATCTGGGTCTCCCTTGACGCAGTGCATCTGGTGATAAATAATACGAAGAAGATTAATGCCGTTTGTGACGACACATTGCGAAATTCATGCGCCAAAACAACGCACGATGAATATCTGCCCCGTACGTGCAGTCGCTGTGCAAGGGCTTGGACGTTAAATTACCAATCAAGAGGATTTTATCGCAATCGCTGTAGAGGGACGATAAGAAAAATGATTCATTATCGTCGAGTGGAAACCACGTGTCAAAATTGTTTTTAATCGGATAAAACGATTCTAAATTATGCCACTTGACCGAGTGCAACGCTCCTTGCATCAATTACACAAGGAATTTCTTTTTTGTGGCCATCGGATTTCGTTTGATTTTTCTTTTACGTGATTTCTCTTGCAGAGGGAAGCGGATATCGACGAGTTTATACGCGTTTCGTTTTCCTTGTATTTTCATTGGGAAGCACTTAAACGCGACTCTGTGACTCGTAGAACGAGTATACGAAAAGCGTAGAGAAGTTCGTCGATTTGGGAACGTAGTTGCTCTATTTCTGGACTTTAAATCGGGTTACCTCGCATTTTTGAGATTTTGGTTTCACCGTGCAGTTACCTGGCACGTGTGATCATCGATGCATCACAATCTTACGATTGATACGTTACGTCGAACGGACTGTATACGATATCCATTTTTAATATCATACAGCAGTTGTGCTACGAGTTTGTTCTTCGAGTTTTGTTTCGTCGTCGCTGTTATCTAGTTATCAAATTATGAATCATTTAAGAAAAAAATATTCCACGTATTTCGTGCTCGATATAATCGATCACAGATTAGTTGAAAATTTATCAAGTTGTATATTTGTAGAAAGTAAACGGTGCAAGTGTCGTACAATTAGAGGTACGCGTGAATGAAAAATCCATATCCAATTTGAAAATGAGGACGGTAATTAGATCAGGTTCTTACCTGCGTAAATCGACAAGAAACAAATTGAAACATTTTATAAAACAACGAGCAATCTTGTTCCATTGCAAAACAAGATTTCTTATTATTCGAGAATATAATTTGATACGAAAGAATTAATCACGGCGATATTAAATATATAAAATAATACGATTAATCCACAAAACATTGTGTTAATAAAGGACAACAATGTCACAAAGGAAATGTACATTTTATACCAAAATAAAAAAAAAACACAGAAAATAAAAATTTCCTCGTTTGTTCGTCTTTACAATTTTATATGCACTTTCATTTGCGAATAAAATTAACAGTTGCCTGACACTGATATTTTAAAATATTAAATAAAATATTAAAATATTAAATATTACGAAATACTGTCAATACCAGGGATTAAACTAATTATATCGAGATAATGATGAACGCAATTTTATCATACAACCGATATAACGATGTTTATATTATGCAACAATATTCTCGTGTTACCTAAATATATAATTTTTACAATTGCCGCAACGATAAAGTTTTTAACGAAAAACGCTACTGACCTTTTCAATTAGAACATTGTTCGACGAAGTACGTACCTTGTAGCAGATAGCTGAACTATCGATTAACATTGACCGATCTTTCGTATTGTATATCCCATATTACTTAAAATAGAAATCCTAGCTATGAACCTGTCCACTTTTGTTGGTCGTATTTTTCTGCCCTTGGTATACATATTTGTCCGCGTAACATCGTAACGTATGTAACAGCGAAGATAATAATTATCGTCTAGCCAAGTCGTTATTCGACCTTAAACCTTAGATTAATTCATGATCGTGCGTATTTTGAATTATCTTTGGCAAGCCGCGTCTAACGCAAGCAAGTACTTTCTCGCGAGATTGTAACAAGTAAAAATAACGCGGTGTGTGATGTAAACAGCTGCGTAAAAGGAGTGCACGTCCGTTTTATCGATCTCTAAACGCTCGCAGAGAAAGTGCAAAGGACATAAAGACTCGACGCGTTGCTAAAAGATTCCCGACATTCTCAGCGTTCTTACTCTCCAGTACTTTTCTTTGCTGATGTTTCAGAACGAGCATAAGGGCGCGTCGAAACGTGGCGGCTCGCATACGCGCGGCACGGCAATNNNNCGCGGCACGGCAATGTCCTTTGGCTTTCGACGAAGACCGGCCTCCGGGATACCGATGCCGATAACGAGCTACACCACCGAATCGAGCATTCTGCATCCACGGTCGAAATCGGCCGGACCAGAACAGAATCGTAGACGGGATGACGACACCAGTCAGACGATTCACAATTCGTCATCCGGCAGATCGACGCCGCGGCTCGCTCCGCCCAAGAAAGAATCCAGCGGGATTGCCGTTAGGACGAATCGTTTCGGGTATCGGCAGTCGCAACCGAAATTCACCAACAAAGTCAGCGACATTTGCAGCAGTCACACGGTGAGCCATTACAATCAGGAGAAGCTACAACAACACCAGCAACAAGAGGGTTTCGTGAAACAGCCACACAGGGTGGGCCAAGTTTCGAACGTGCCGCAACCGACAAAAGTGAAATCGTCACCGGTACATAATACCGTTTCGTACAACAATGCTAATACTATGCATACGGACGCAAATCGCAGAGTATCAGGCATTCCAGAGCCAATCGGCAGGTATACTCTGCACGCCAGACATCTGCCTCTACCTCAGTACGCTGTAAGAATGACCGATGCGAACTCGAAGGTGGCGAAAACCGCGGCGAATCAAAGCAGAAAGGTGTCCGCGGCGTCGAAGAGCTCGACGAGCTCGAAGGAGGGCTCGAGCACGGAAGATTCCGGTGTCGGAAGTCAGCTAGGTTGCGCGGGCGAGACCGATTCCAGGGGCGTGGATTATACGGATGGATCTTTAACAAGAAGGCGTGGTATGGGTAGATCTAGGAACTTGAGGATGGTCGTAAATGGGAAAAGTTTCGATGTCAGGGATGTAAGGGACGACGATAGCACGGTCACCGAGATATCTGTTATACCGTTGCCAAAAACATTCATCGCGGCCAACACCGGCCTGGTACGAGAGAGAACCACGCAATATCAAAGGATCGTAAATAAGGACAATAGGTATATCGAATCTACGACGTCCATGTCTACCACCTCGTCAGAGGGTTACGACGAAGGATTAGGCGAAGAGAAAGTTTACAAAGACAGATCACATTCCGAGAAGATTCCTTCTATTAAGTCAGACTTCAGTCCACCGAGTTCCGATGACCCTGAATACGGTCATGGAGAAGCTATGGCCGACGAGTATTCGTTGAGCTCGAGCGACGAATGTCAACGTTCTATGTCTGTACAACACATGCAAACTTCATCTTCGAGTATGTCTAAGTCTGGAACGCTCCCAAAAACTCCATTGCGTTCCGTGCTTCTTACCATCGAAGATCCTGCGTTCGCCGCAGCTGCGGCTACGTCAACAACCCTTATAGATGACGAAACCTCGCCTGTTGATAGTCTTTTCGACAGTCTCACGGCTAGTATTACTCAGTCGGACACGAAAGCTCCGAAAAGGGAGAACGCGATGGAACAATCTGGCATCGTTATGGACGATGACAGTCCTGGAACGCCAACCAACGCCTCGAATTCGTTAAGCTTATCGGAGGGCAGAGAGTTTTTTGACGATGAGATCGCTGATCAACCTGGGCTTGTTTTTGACGATTCGAGGGCTGGCGCTGAAACACAATCTGCTATGGCTAGTCAAGTGGTCACCGAGAACAGTCACACTCTGGTCGAGTCTAGTCCTAAAACAGGTGAATATTTCAGAAATTTATGCGACTAAATTATTCTATTTATGTCGACGTGTTTATTACATTTAACTTACTGTAGTCTCTAAAAGTACGTACATTTTAATTTGGAACGTAATTTATCGACGAGCGATACATAGAATTGCACAGTTTCGATCATGTAAAGTTATATACATATTTTAAATAAACAGTACGACAAATATTTACAAATTATTATTTTTTTCAGGCACTGGACATGGAAAAAACGTAACCAATAGCCCTCACCATGGCAAACGAATAAGTCGAGCTGGCAGTGTCGACACTTTATCTCCTTGTGAATCTATCGCTTCTGATGATTTGATATTGGATTACGAACACAGCGATGCGAGCTCTTACGAAGAAAATCAACATCGGTTGGTATTTTCTTCCATACTCTTCGAATGTACAAATTTCTATATGTAAAATGTTTCATCTGATTTGTATGTTTTAAGTAAGATGATGCGCTTTATATATTTCTCGAATCTTTGTTAAAACGGTATACACTGGCTAGACATATTAGAACATCTACTTGTTATGTTTATTAGAAAATTCTAATAAATTTGATTTTATTTGGTATTTTATATCACAAGGTTTATATGGTGCGAATGAAATAAGAGATTTATAGCAAAATATTATACCATCTGACTGGACAGTCGAAGAAGTGAAAATTGTTCAATTTGTACTAAATATCTGTAGATTTTCTAATATTTATGACTAGCAGTGTGTATATATATTTGATAATTTAAATGGAATTTGCAAAAGTAGTAAAAATTAATGTATGTGATAGCATTAAAAGAGATATGCTAAATATTATTCTGCATTTTAGAATGGAGACAGGCACGGCATTGCAAGATATGGATAACGCTACAATTCTCTCCGAATTGGAGGCCCAAGGCGAAGAAGTGATGAGGCAATGGAGCTCTTTATTGAATACGTGTCAAACGTTACAAGAAACTAATGACACCAACACAATTAACAACAACGTGAACAGTGGATCGGCCAATAATAATAATCAACCAGCCAACGAAATAGGGTGTGTATTTAAAGCTTTTATGTCGCTTTTGAAATTCTTAATCGCTTTGTACTGTTCATGGATTAAAACAACGCATGATCTTACGATAGATATGATTACATTCAGACCAAAATGTATTAAAATCATTTCAAGTAAAATTTCAATGATATTAACATGTTTTTTTTTAATATTATCTTGACGATAGTTCAATGTCCCTATTGCTATTGGTATCAATGTACTTCGAAAAACGCATAATTCTTCTGTAGCTTCAAAAATGCTTTTTTTAGTTGTGTTATGTGTTGCTTTGTCGTATGTTACTTTGTACGGATTTATTCTACAGTATAGTATGGGGATAATTCAATTTAATGTATGACACTTAAAAGTTATTTAACGATTTTAAATTTATCTTATTAATTGTATGCAATGAAATTGAGGAAGCTCAAGTTCATAAATTTATTGCATAGAAATTTGCTCTGATAATAGAGGTTTTTAAGATTGTATATGTACCCACAAAATGAACGTTATTAATTATAGCTAAACATGAATTAAAGTAACATTTATTTATTTATCGAAGGAAAGATTATCTACGATTTATACATTTCTATTTATGCGCACAAGTCACTAGTACTTTAAAAGTAATGCAATTTTTTTTTATAAGATATGATTAAATGAAATTTATTCTTGAAAAAGAAGTAAATAGAATACAAACGCAGTACACAGATATTGTTATTGTTAGATCAGTTTTTATTTCAATTTCTAGGATGCATAAGGTAAGTCATGCATTGCTGTAGATAAATATAACAATCCGTGAATATTCATTGTTTTTCTTATACAAAAGAAATCATTTAACATAATTTTATTCGGTTTCCGGTTTGAAGTCTCTTTTCTTACCAATAAGTTAAAGCAACGAAAGAAGAGGAAACGAAACAGAAAACATTTGCCAGTCAGCTTTGCAAAAATTGCATATGATTTATTTATAATTTTAATTAGACAGCAGTATTTGAAAACAATTCGACACGTTGATTTTGTACATAAATTTGCTAATATTTTTTGAAAAGATTATTATTTAAATATGATAAAATTTAATACGATACTTTGTAAAAAGCAATTAAATATATTTTGCGTTATTGGCTGTCTTACTTTTAAATGCATGATTCTTTCTTAAGCATGTTTTGAATTTAGTAATTTATAAATGCAGTATAATTTTGTAGAATATTTGTGTATTAGTATTGACAACTTTTGTTGTCATACAGTTTTCTATTTATATATTAATATATAAAATGAAAACTGCATAGAACGACAGAATTACCATCGTTATTAAACTGCTAATAGTAATAGTATTATGACAAGAATATCTAGCACAATGCTTAGATATAATATAGGGAGAAGATGTCGTATTTGTTCACTTTTTTTTTAATTTAAAAGAAAAATGTAAATACGAAGATAAAAAGTAATACTCTTAAAAAACATGAACATATTTATTATCAAATTTTAAGAATTTTAGCAATGAAAAATATTTATATGATCTTTAATATTAGCATTTTATATGCATCCTTTAAATTTTAATGCACATTTTATCATACTTTATGAGTCCTATTTTAAACTAAAATATTGAAGTTTCATATCCAAGTAATTAAAGCCTAAAAATCAAAGGAAGATAAGTACAATTATCTTGTATTTATTTTAGCATATCATTTTACTTACAAAGCGAATATTTACTACACATTTTGTTTACCATATTCAATACCTTCAATGATTTTGTACTTTCTCAAATATGTATCATTTAAAATTGTTCATAGCTTTTGTAAAAAAACAATTCATGCAAATATCCTGTTATTTACGTATTTCATAGATCTTGGCTGAAAAAATATTCTTTTTACTCTTTAATCAATCGTGTTAATTTTTTTATAATCATAAATTTTAATGTAAATACTGTTTACTTATGACATTT
Source organism: Bombus impatiens (assembly GCF_000188095.3). Classification (NCBI taxonomy): domain Eukaryota; kingdom Metazoa; phylum Arthropoda; class Insecta; order Hymenoptera; family Apidae; genus Bombus; species Bombus impatiens. The sequence goes on from NT_176574.1 coordinate 328,845, forward strand.
CGATAGTCGTGATATACATACACATACTGTTTATTTTTCCGATTAGAAAAATATGTATTTTCCTTACAAAATTGTTTATCCAACAGTAGAAGGATTAAATGGAATCATTTCAACGCATACATTTGTGAAATACGCCAGGCTATACGATATGCAAGAGACACTATTCTGTGATGGATAAAGCTATGTCTCATCCATTTAAAACTACGTCTGCATTTCCGACATGCGGAGACTACTCTGCAAGCGAGATATCACACTCGTCAGAACGTTCATTCTGAAATCAATAGTTAGAAACTCTATAGAAATTACTTACACGGATGCACATGAAATGAAAAGCGGACGTGTTTTTAGGGATGAATATGCAACAATATTTCTGTTAAACAGACATATTACTTCATACCAAATGAAACGTTGCTAATTGTCGCAATAAATTTATAAAAGAAAATATCTCTTATATCTGTCAAATACTGGCAATGTGTTTTAAAGGGAAATATATTTTTATATCTTAAATCCGCGAGATAATACTATTTGAACATTTAAAATGTATAATAACGTTATACAAATTCATTTTTATAAACAGTTATTTCATACATTTTATTCTCTTCTTTCTTTTAAGTAATGCAAAATGTTTTTGTCCCTTTTTAATTTCTTAGGCCGCAGGAAAATGTACCTGTGAAACATACCGAAGTTATATAAATAGATTTTTGAAACATAATAAAAAATCGCGGTGTATTTAACTAATTCAACTCGACTCTTAACGAATATCATTCATTTTACACAGAATACACAAGCTGTAAAGATGTAAAGAAACTAGGATTTCAATCATTAACTATTTACCTATTTATCATCGTTTTATAGTGTTTGCTCTTATTTTGGCAAACGAAAAGAGCCTATAAGATTTTCAAAACATCTTTAACATAAAATTGAAATACGGAATCATCCATATTAATCTTTCGAACTTTAAATAGCTTTTTTAATGCTAGAAAAATATAATTGCGTCGAAAATAACTGAAAGAGCAGCAGGGGTTGAAATTTGGCGCGCGTCTGCGCGCGATTCCTCTATTACCCCCACTGTACGGCTTCCTTCTCCCCCATTCGCTGACTCAGACGAGTGTCATGGCACCGCCGGCAGCTCGAGCTTGAAACGCGGAACGCGCTTGTTACTACTGTTTAGTAACGCGTGTGCGCTCTTACCGTTCGTTGTTTCGTACAAGTTTTCACTCGTGTAGTGTTATCGCATTCTTCCATTCTGTTTTTATCAAAAAGTGAAGTGCTACACGGTGGTAATTGATACATAGTGCAAGGCAAAAGGAAAGGATAATAGATTACTTATCTGTACCTTATCAAGAAATTCGTTCAGTACGTGACTTAATGTTTGACAGTGTTCTGTCAAACCGTAAAAGAATATCACGTTTTCGAGGGTCTTAGTGAGTAATTTCATTTCACAAAATTGTACGTGACACGCTTTCCCTTTTCGCGAAGAAACGGCTATATGTTCTTGGTAGATTATTTCCCGAAAAAGGCATTAAATGGAAAGATTAACGATATACTATCAGTGTTTGTCCTACTGTTCTTACGATATCAGTGAAATCCTCTAATGAAAATTTGTATCTTGTTGTACACAGGAGTTGTAATAGGAGTTTATCTTTCAAATTACATATAGCAACAATATTACTTTATCGACTGCGGATATTTATGCAAATTTCATATTTTTATAAACGCAATTAGAGAAACAGAATGTAAGTAGTAATTTGTCCATTTACTAAATATTAGAATATCAAATACTTTAGATATTTTCTGACGAGTATTCCGTGCATTTTTGTATTTTCAAATTTTTCATAAAAATTCTACTTGCGTTAAATGAAACTTTCGAACAGAGTAGAATTGAATAGTTATTTTCGTATAGGGGCATTGTTATTAATATTCAATGTATAATATGAAGTATACAATATCAAAACGAATAGTATATTATATTTTATATGTGGTATTCTAATATAAAGATGTATTCGTACATGAGAAAAATGTATTATTTAACAGTCGTACTTCCGAAGGATTTTATTATGTAATTTTTATGAAATAGGTAATTTTTTAATCGGTAATTTCAGGTTGAGCTTATTGTTTATCTTTTAGTACTTTTAACGTGGTATCCTGTAATTGAAGATTTACATGGTAGAAGCGGAACTAAAATTCAGTTCAAAACATACAGTGATGTAAATATATAACAAATTTAACGTGAGATATTAACACATTCCATAGCTTTTATTTTGCGTAAAGCACGCGTGGACATCGTTGTTAAATTAACGTACAATTCCAGTTGTTACCGACATATGTAAAATTAAGAGAAACCGTTTAGCTTGATCGAAAAATTCTGTCGCTTCCTTCCAGTTTTTCGCAAAATGGAAAAAGCAGACTAAAGAAAACCAGATATTTTTAACGATTTCAAATAATGTAGAATCTCAGTTATCGCATACCACGTACAAATATTTTGCTCATCTACGAACATTATTCATTCGCTGGAAATATTAATTGCAAGCATCAATGGCTTCATGTTCAATTGAAAGTCACAACTATGACCCTTCCACCGATGATTCCTTTAAAGCTACTCGCGTATCAAGCAACAAAGATTAATCTCAACCAACGCACTTTTATTTTACAACACACCTTGCAGGTTTAAATTACAGAAAGGGAAACCGCTTTTTATCATTGAAAGAATGACGTAAACAGATAAATTAATAAGTTTTATCGAGTACTTTGTTAATAATCTGGTGATTTCTAATATTTCTTGTTTAGAATCGTTTTGCTATCGTCTCCTCCTATTCATGAAATCTGTAATAGACTTTGTTTTCTTGTATATACATTTTGTATGTATATATATATATGTACAGGGTGGTTGGTAACTGGTGGTACAAGCGAAAAGGGGGTGATTCTACACGAAAAAAGAAGTCGAAAATATAGAATAAAAATTTTTCGTCTGAGGCTTTGTTCTCGAGAAAATCGACTTTGAATTTTGGCTCGGTACGCGTAAAAAATAAAAAAAATTTTATTCTATATTTTCGGCTTCTTTTTTCGCTTGTACCACCAGTTACCAACCACCCTGTATATATCTGATATTTATTAATGGAAATATTTTATATTTATTAATAAAAATCGATTATATTCCCACTTGTTTTCACCAGAGAAATGTACTCCATAATATATTTCTGAAGGCATTCTCCTTCCACCTAGACGAATATTAAATATTACTCACAACCTTTGTGCCATGCGAATAATATTTGGCAATACTATCATGTTTCTAGTTTCAGTAACTGTAACGCTGCTGTATAATTATACGTTACCTTTAAGATAGTAATATTTCCCGAAACCATGCATGAACCTAAGATTTTTAACGTAGATCATTGTATTGAACTTGTCCAAATATTTATTGCGGAAGCCTGTAACAATTAAAGATATGCATATAAATAATTTTCGAGGCGTAAGAAAGGACGAAGGTATGGATTTATTCTAGTCTAGAATTAAACGAATAAATTACAATACCTACGTACCTACGTAAAATAGCAAAAATAATAAATATAATAAAATAAAAAATAGCAAAGTTTCAAGTAAAATGACACGAATCACAGAGAAGAGAAGTTTCTCTTTATTACGATCAGAATCTCTTTCTCCTATACTGTCTTTCGCGACAGTAAATAAAGGACAGGAGTAAATATCGCGATTATCGTAATAAAAGTGTATCGTTATTTATAAATATTTGCGATTTTCAATATTCTTTTTAACATTCCATGGATTCTATATTTTGCTTGGAAAATTTCGAGTTGGTTCGAACAAATACAGCAATCATAAATGAATAATATCGATGAAGAATTAACAATTTTCCACGTCTCTATTAAAAAGAAAGAGAAAGAAAGAAAGAAAAAAAAATTACAGAATATATAACAGATAACCTCGATTGCACGATAATACGCTTTTAACAATTACAAGTTACGTGATGTTTATCGAATAACGGTCACCTGATATTTCAGAAAATCTGATAGAATTTTTCTTTCAGAACGTATCAACGAACATGGTAATTACAAGACCAAGTTCTACCATAGTTTGCACCGTATTCGACGTGTCACTTAAATCGCTAGATTTATCTAGAGTTACCTCTTGATGTAGTCCCCTCGTAACCTGTAATTATTTAATTGCGCTTTCTCATTGTGTATGCTGCATGCACAATTATCTTGTTTGCGTATTGAGAATTTTGGAGGAACGTCAGTTTTCTTCTTTCCTCGTTTCGTAGCTTTTTCTAATTTGTAATGTACTTAGAATAGTAGCCGATTGAGATCGTAGACGATACATTGGATGACGATTCTGCCTTTGTACAATTCTCACAGTAATATTATAAACGTAGAATCACTTTCGTCAAAGCACTCACTAATGTTAGCGATATTTAAATATACAAAATATTTTCTATTAACCATTTGTACCGATTTAACGTCGAATCGTAAGGATATTATCGTTAACGACAAATAATCTTGTAATATATACATCGTTTCTAATTATATTCTATCCGAGAATTATGTTTTATATTTACTGCTCGTATACTTCGTTTAATATATTATACCGGATCTCGTAACTATGAAACTACTCCTAAAATGTTCAATTATTGTACAAGATGCAATGCGACAGAGTCTGACTAAAGCTATGGAAAATCGTACGGTTAAAGTTAGACAAGTTATCGTTGTAATGTCATTTTATTGTATTTTCAGTTCAATTTTTGCGTAGTATAATATTCCGTGTAAATATTCACAAAAAGGGAGCCATTTCCGATTTCCATAATTTTCTAATACATTGCCAAAGTCACACTGAATAGTATTGCGAAGGTTTTAATTGAAGATTGCCATTTATTATAAAGTTGTTATTAAACAGAAAAAGTTTGTAGTAAAATTGTTTTGTATTTCGCTACAGTAGTATACCGAACCGATTTTTTTAATTAAAATGTAATTTTATGTTAATCAAAAATGAGTTTTGATTAACATAAATTTGAGTTTTGATTTTAATTCTATTAGTTGTAAATAGCGTCTGGAAAATTACGCACCATTGTCTAAATTGTTTTTCGTAATAACCGTTTAATAAACTTCGACTAAAATTTTGCTATACTTTTACGATTTATCAAAAAATTATCGAAACCGAAGGTGGCTTCCTCTCTTCCAATTTCTACCATATTCTGTTACGCTTGTTCTTTAGTTACGAAACACAAGAATAAATTAGTTTTCTATCCTGTCTGCGCAAGAGAAGGATACATTGTTTCTCAACGTAATTTCGAACAACTACATACATATGACAACGAATAGAAAAATTGAAATCGACTGGTTTCATAATTATGAGACGCGGTGTATATTCGGCTGGAACTGCGTCTTTCGTCCGAGTTTTACGTCTTGCTTTTTATTTTATTTTTTGTTACAATCATCTATGTTGCTTCGATATTTCGTTTAATCCTCGTCTTTCTTTCTTCTTTTTTTTTCTTTTTTTTCCCTGCGAAAAGAAGTGAATTCTCTACTGTTAGGAAGCGATCGTTGGAAAAATTCCAATTTTATTTCACGAAAATACCTTCAGCGAGTAAGTAGACGTTTCTGAAAACGACATGGTCATGGGATAAAATAGAAAAAGTACGTGGTAAAGTAATTGTCACGCAGAGACAATGGACAAGGGAAGTTTGTGAAAGGAAGAGTCATCCTTGAAAATAAAAGCGAACGCTGGGAAAGACAGTCGTTTTATTACCGGTAATAATAGTTGCAATAATACAGTCTCATCGTACGGTTCTTGGAATATAATCGCAAGAGATGAACGTTCATTGTATCAAACTCCTCCGCTCACGTGATACCCTGCTTGTCATTTTTCGTGGCGTGTATGCGTTTTGTTCATTTATTTTTAATCTCTGTACTCGTCGAGGGATTTGTGTTGTCGTTTGAGCCTGCAAAAGACGTAGATGCGTTGTGGTCAACCCTATTTCGTGATGTCACAATCCTCGTTTCAGCCCTTCTGCTTCTTTCTTTTTTTCTTATCCAGGTCACATACTCTTAATTCTCTTGTAAGTTTTCAATTTTCAGTTCAATATTTTGTACAATAACCAAGAACAGTTACATACAACAGTGATATATATATATACATACATACACACATATATACATATATATATATATCTAGCTTGATTTTAGCTTTTCGGTAGAATCGAGGCAATTTCTGTTTTTAATGTTGTTACACTCGCGCGGTACGAGAAGAAGGTCAAGAAACGCGTACAATGAAATTGGTATCGGTGAATATGAATCTGCTGAGATAGCGGTAAAGCATAGATTTACGCAAGATTCAATTAAACAGCTAAAACAAAAGAAAACAATAAAATTTTTTTAAAATTGAAAAATTGAGAGGACGTCAATTCAGCGATAGTATTTTGTGTTCTAGCGCGCTAATAAAACGAGTGAAGCAATTGCAAAGCCCCGATGAGGACTCCGCGGGTGGGGACTACTACCAGCTGACATATCCTAACTAGCGACCACAACCCGCCGGCCCTTCTCTGTCGACTAGCGAAACCACACTAATCGCAGCGACTAAGTCGGCATAGCGTTGAGAACACGGACGTAATATATACTTGCAATAGGGACAGAACTCAGGCATAAGAGTTGAGACTTTCCGAGAGAGAGAGAGAGAGAGAGAGAGAGGGAGAGTGAGGGAGAGAGAGAGAGAGAGAGAGGGAGAGAGAGAGTAGCAAAAGTGGTCGTTTAAAATTGAAAAATTGAGAGGACGTCAATTCAGCGATAGTATTTTGTGTTCTAGCGCGCTAATAAAACGAGTGAAGCAATTGCAAAGCCCCGATGAGGACTCCGCGGGTGGGGACTACTACCAGCTGACATATCCTAACTAGCGACCACAACCCGCCGGCCCTTCTCTGTCGACTAGCGAAACCACACTAATCGCAGCGACTAAGTCGGCATAGCGTTGAGAACACGGACGTAATATATACTTGCAATAGGGACAGAACTCAGGCATAAGAGTTGAGACTTTCCGAGAGAGAGAGAGAGAGAGAGAGAGAGGGAGAGTGAGGGAGAGAGAGAGAGAGAGAGAGGGAAAGAAAAGGTCTGAAAGATAATAAAAGAATACAGAAAGGAACAAAGAGAACAAAGAAACAAGTATAGAGCAGAATGGCGAAATCATATTGACGAATACACGCATGAAAGTTATCTTTTCAATGATGAAATGTCCGAGCAAAGTCTTTTTCGAATAAGCAGACGTATTTACTTAAGATACGGCGTTATAATCGTCGGGTAGCTGAACGCTAGCACAAGCAGGTGACGATAAATAACGAGATGAAACGAACGAAGGATAATGACAAGTAGAATGAACGATAGAGATTATTTTTCCAATTTCATACGAGTCTCCGTCACGTCCGATAAACTTTCGTCCTTGTCAAAAGTTCCAAATCCGAACCGTTTTCGGTTCTGATTGTTCTTCTTTTCAGTGTGTTTTCTAGTCTGCTAGCTGATTCAATTAATCGTCGCTTAATCGATAAATATATACACAGAAAGTGAGTAGTGAACGTCGTATTCGTATTCGATGCCCAGCGCTATTATTATCCGTAATCGTAAAAGGAGTATAGCAATTACGATTGCGTGCTGCGAGCGAACATAAATGATATAAATACTTTGGAAAAATATTAAAAAGGAGACGCAGCGTTACGAAAGATTCATCGAGAAGGATCGATCGATCGACCGTCGTGCCAGATCCGTGTCGATCTTTCGATTCCACGCTTTTCCTTTTTCTATTCTTCTTTCTATATTTTGTTACCAAGAAAACAGAGCATGTTGTAAAGAATTATGCCGCACGATTGCTTTTTCATTTGCTTCGTTTCACTGTGATTTCGTTTTCCTCGTTTGCGTGAACTTGTATTACTACTCGTCAATCACTTCCACATAGATATAGATAGGTGCGAGGTAATGCCAAATGGTTTAGTTCTTCTTATCTTTTAATTATGCGTTCGTATTACCGTAGATATTTTTTTAAGGATCGTTTTGACAATAGGTTAGATCATCATTGTGATCGAACGTAATTGTACAATTATTCGATACACGAATTTCGTATAATTCGACATTTTCATATAAGCGCGATGCTTGCAATTCCTATATCACATACCTTTATTTTATTAGATGTACATATACACGATATTTTACGTATAATTGACACTTTGGATATTCCTGAAACGCAATACGATTATTCTTCGCTCTTTCTTCAACGTAATTTGCAATGATAGGAAATTGGTCGTCTTATTATAAAATATATATTAATATATATCCCTTTTTCGTATATTTGCTACATAATACTAAACGAGTGAGAGCTGTTAGATTTGCAATTGATCGTAGGTTCACCCGAACATCGATCCAATGTTCTTCCGCTAGAAAGCACAGCCATCGAACATCGAATTAGAATCATTTAAAATATTTCCCAATTTTTTTTTTTTAATAAAACTGAGTAGCCTGAGTAAATTTTGCAACAGCAAAGTTTATCAATTACTAGGATGTTACACTTCTTAATAATTTTTCTTTCCTATTTATGTTTCCCTTGTCTGGAAATAATTCTTAGCTCACGTGTATTCTTCCTGTGACACGACTCGACTCTTTCAGATTCTTTTAAAAGAATCTTTAAGAAGAATCCAAAATGTATTACAGCGCAAAAGTGACATTTTTCTGTTACATGGATCTAATTCGACGGTCCGAGATTGTATTAAAGGTACTTCCAATAAACTAAGTTCATAGTGTAGAACCCTCAGAAGGGTGAGCCTCCATAGCCACCTGTCGAGTTCGTAATTATCGTAGTTAACTAACTCGAAAATTCCTGCCTCCCAAATTGATATCGTCTGCCGCTTCAAAGAACATTACGTAAACTAGTTTCCCATAGAGATCCCTTAACTATCTACCGACCCTGATGTTTTAACGAAACTGAAAATGACCACGTTCTCGTTGATTTTACTGGCAATCTGAAATATCTGAAACATCAGATTAGACGATAGCGCGCTCCACTTAAATTTCAACTGCACGTAGCGACACGAAACTTGGTCGGACTTTGACTTTCGCTTAAGATTACAAACCTAAACAATACCATGGCTTCCGTCGTTAAATGATATTCAAATTCATCGTTAACATAAAACGTCCTGATCACTTTCCACACTAAACCGTAGAGCGATCTTTTAATTAGAAACATGATACACCGTTTAACGTTTCTATGGATAATCTATTTATCTAGAGATCTTGTTTAGCAAAGCTTGTTAAAAATTCCGAAACCGAGACTATGAAATGTTAAATGTACTTTCAGCGATTCAGTGTATGTCACAGTAAATTAGGTTTAATGTTTTTATAGAGGTAGCCTGGCGTTGACGTTCCTCTTTGATCCCATGGACTCCCATGGACGTTGCTTTGCTTACACGGTGAATCGTAGCGTACGAATCCAACCCTCTGGCTCTTACTTGTTACTGTATCTCCCCAGGGGATATGTATTAATGTATACTCAAGTATTTATCGTTAGTTTATGCAGCAATTGATTCGACGCGTTACGAGCTCGCTAGGGATGCATTTACATTTGCTACACGTCTAGCATTACCCGTAGTACGCGTAGTTTCCTGTAGGTATCCGTAGAACGAGAAAACCATAGCTTATGGAGTATATTTGAAAATACTCGTATTCAAGATAATCATCGAGGAAATTAACCTTGCTACGATCATCCAATTCTTGTACTTCGATCTCGTTTTAGCAAACCAGAAAGATAATTTACGATCCAGAAACAATTTATAATTTTTTCTCAATATTTTACGACGGTGTTTTATCGAACAGTGATGAACGAAAGAATGCTTTCGCCAATCGTAGTTCAGTTTTTCCAAAATTACCGTGTACCACAGCTTTATAATCTTCAATCTTTTAATTTTTTAAAGAAAATTGAACATTCTAGAATACCGAAGAACGTAGCAGGATTAAAAGGAAGATAACAAATACACCTCGTATCATGGACCTAATGTACGAACCATCTACTCGCGATACTCATTCGTGAGATCTTGAAAGGATGCGCTGTTAAGTGCCTCAATCTCTTATCGAACATATTCGTATGAACAATAACGGAGTAATTGGTGTGCTGTACGATTCGTGAATCATGCATGCTGTTCACTGGACCCTTCCGGTACGCTCCCTAACATCTCCAATGAGACAGCCAAGTAGGGTTGTGTCGCGAAAAAAAAAAAAAGGAAGAAAGAAAATGGGAAGGACCTAGTTTAAACAACACGAACAAAGCAACTTGAATTTCAACTGGGGGATAGGGTTTACATCTACGACATTATAGCAAACAGCATTTACGATTCATGGCGTACAAATCATCCGTGTATTCATCAATCACGAATGTCTTCTTCTTTCTTCTTCTCGTTTGAGTTTCAGAAACACGATCTTCCTTTCTCAAGTTAGACGTCTTCTTGTGTTTTATATACAGATGAAAACCGCGTCTCCGTAACTAAATATCAAAATTTGTTATCCAAGAGGCTGCTAGCTCCGCTTTCCAGTGATTCCAGAGGAAAGATATTCAATCCATTTGTCGGTTATTTCTTGTGTTTTAGCAGAATTCGCTTCGCCCTTTTAGCGATGTTCCTTGTAATCGAAAATTGTGTATTTAACTCTCGGTTCTTGCAATTACGCGCGTAATTGCAATTTACGTAAAGAAATTTACGAATCGTAATGTAAAGTTCGATGGACGAATCGTCCATCTGTCCATTAAATCTATTCGTTGTCCTTGGATTCAATTTTAAATTCGACTTCTTAGAACGGAACGAGGTGAATTACAGAGACTGAAGTGCATTTACGTTGTTTTCGTTGTTTCTTTATCCGTTAGAGCCCGAACAGTGTGTGTAAGATTTTCCGACGTATTTTGTCCGATCACAGGAAGGTAGTTTTTGTCTCGACTTAATTGAGAATTTTGCTCAAGTTGCTTACTGAAATTCTTTCGAATTGTAATCGAGCGGATTATCATCGTTCGAACGACGTTTTACTTCTGAATTTTGGTTTCGTATCTCAATGAAGTTGCGTGGTCTGGTTTTGCGATTATCCTTGTCAGAGGTGTCGCGTAGCACCGTTCTCAGTGACGACTAATCAGAAATAGTCTTGATAATTCATAGAGAGAAGATATAAAGAAATATATATTGCAATAAATAATGTTTATACTGTATGAATATAATTTTCTGTTATTCAGAAACTAAGAGTTATTCTCAACGTCGTATATTAATACATACGTGCATAGCGAGTGATTTACATTTACTATCTATCTATTTAACTTAATTTATTCGCTGATATAGTAAGATGATAAATAGCTTTGCGTATGTCGTTTCGACGTAAAGTACTCGTGACGGTCGTACGTTTGAAACGACACGCGAACAATACGTAAAAGTATTAAATGCCGCCAAAAGGGTGCTAATATAATTTAATTTGAACGAACGACAATGTCGCTGTTAATTCTGTACCTAATTTTAATCCTAGCTTTAAACTCAACAAATCGTTGATATCGAACACAGTCCGAGTCTTCGTCTGAAAAAATTGATCAACCGTATGATGCGTAAATTTAGTTGAGAAGAAACCGTACGTAGATGAAAATTACGACTACAGTATCCGTTTGTGCTTTTTCGGCTAACGTGAATTCGTTCGATGTAATTCATATTTAAATGTCGAATACTCGTGCGTAAACAGGGAGAAGCCAAATTTATGCGTTACGTATTTTTAATAAGTATTCACTGAACGTTACTGTTTGAAAATTATTCTATTTGGTTCGAAGAGATGTTTAATTTCGTAATAGCTGTTGCAATTGTATTGATGAGATGTATTTATGTACGAAACAAATAAAGGCTGCATTTAAAATCCTAATCGATTGTTACGCTGGAATGATTTTTCCGATAGAACAGAAACAAATCTTTGTTTGTTATTTATTTTATCATTGAATAGTCGCGTTAAACGCATCACTTTTAATTACCATACGATGATGCGGGATCGAATGGTCGATATCGTTTGATAAAATCGTAAAATATAAGCGATGTGTAATACATATATTGCGACGCTTGTGAAATTAACAGAAAACCAGTCAAATGATTTTCATTACGCTGTAATCCATCAAAGTTTATAAGCGAACAAAGGAAACAATTGTTGAATAATGTATGAAATTTTTTAATAGGTGAAATCTGTCTTATAACTTATTATTACTTCAGTGCTAAGTTCGATATTAACGTTGATACGTGTTTCATTTGAAATGGATGTCGAAATGTTTAGTAAGAAAAATTTCCTAAAAAACAAGGAAAAAGGAAAGTTGGTTCAATGGCTTGTCCTCCGTAATTAAAATCTTCAAATTTCTATAATTTCCAAATCTATTAATTGATATTTCATAGATCGTTCGTGTTCGTACAAATCTCATACACTTCCTCCTATAAATTAAATAACGTTAACTACAATAAACACAATTGTTATTCTCAAATAATTCCTAGATGAAAGTGCAAAACACGATAAAACACGTTTCTCCGTATTTTATAGAATCGCAATTTAAAAATTCAATATTCAGTCAATCAGTTTTACGTGAAAACCACGTTTCGTTTAATTGATAATTGTAAATTAAAGCGTTTCTGATAAGAGTGATCTCTTTCGAACGCTGAGAAAAATAACAATAATTTTTCAGACTAATATCGAGTAACTTAAACCAACGCTAATAATTAAACTAATATTATTCGTTTCTTACAAAACACCTATTTTCCAAAAGTTTGTATCTATCGGATTATTCCTTTCCTCGAACTACTCCTTTCGTACCTTTTCTTTTTAACCACCGAGTGGTATAAAAATCAGTAAATCAACGAGGATGGACTTGTCGTATTTCTTTTTCTAGTCTTCGTACGAAAAATCTACAAGTAACAAGCTAATAAACCTCCGACTGGCAACTCTGCTCCATAAAGAAAGACCCTTTTCGCGATACGAATTAGGTAGCGGATTTTTATGCATTTCGAAGAAAGTTGAAAGAGCAAAAATCGAAAACCCACAGAATGCGCTCAATTCGTATTAAGAAGATATACGTAAAATATCCAATGCTTTCCGTATAATAGCTGCCAGGTGAAGCAATTTTCTACCTACGCTCCACTTTCCTAATTATATTGTCAAAAGTATGAATTTGCAGAAAAGCGTGTATCGTACCGTTTAGAATCGCTCTCGATAACAATAATTAAACGTTCGAGTTTTCGTATCGTAAACCGAAAACAGACATACGAACACGGCAAGAGGAAAAAAGAAGGCGAACAATCGGTGAATACGCGCGGTTCGCGTAATGAAAGGGTTGAACTCGCAAGTTGCGCGCCAGTCAGCGGCGTTTCGTCCCGGCGTGAAGTATAATCGTAAACTCGTTAAACCGTACCGGCTTTAATAGCCATTTAACAGAAGCTGGTTCGCTGAGCGTAGAGTTAGCATTGCGAGGAGAGCGGTAATCGTGCTCGCTCTTCGCTCGTCGTCTCGTCGAGTCCTACAACGACGTAGGAACCTGGAAAGGCAAAAAGAAGCGGAAAGGAACGAGTGGACGAAGAGGAAGAGGAAATCGTTAGAACGGAAGGGAGCGTAGTAAATAGGCGGTACTAACGGTGAGAAAGCGAGAGGAAAGCCACGACAACTCGCACAACGTTTGTAGATACCTTTTATGAATATCCTGTCGATGGAAAAAAAGGTGGACAAATAAGTGGGAACAGGTATCGATAAGATTTCGTTAAATACGGTTTGTTCGCGCAAAAATTAATTACTGAATAGTCTAGATGTATCGCAAAGATACATCGGTGTTTGGCAACGATAGCGGCACAACTCAAAAGATTTCAAAGTTGCTTTTATCGAATATTAGAAATATTACGTTTCTGTTTTTATCGCGAGGAACGGTATGCTTATAATCTCATGAGTTTTCTGTCGGAGGGCAAAATCAATCGGTTAGCTGTTGCGATCTCTTTGAAAAGCGTGTACCTGAAATGTGTCGCAGAAAGTAAGCGAGTATGCGTGGTTGTTATAATGTAGAAAAATTTTTAATATTTTTTTAAAATATTGCCTTTTCCTCGTGAAGAATATACTCGTTAAAAACAACTAGCCGGTTAATGAAAATTATTGCTTCTGCCGCGTACACCAACCTGCGTGCAGTCTTAGTTTTACAACGGCACTCACTCATCCTCGGTTGTTCTCTGACGCCACACGAGGAAGCGGTTGTACCGCTTTCGCGAATATGGAGCGACATATCTTGCGTTCGGTCGGACTTGTAACGTTTCGAAGTGACTCACGAGGATTCCTTTTATAAAATTTCAAACGCCATTGAAAATTACATTTCTTGAGTTGTGCCATCGGCGATGACAAAGAAGCCACGTAATAAACGAAACGTCGGTATATAGCGCTAATCATTTTGTAATTTCATCAGCACCGTAATACCGTGCACTGCGGATTTTTATGCTTTATATCTTCGTGTTTGTAATTAACACGTTAATTAAACACGCGCAACAGATTGAAATATACTACAAGAGTGTACACTACGCCATATTCATATTATAATTTATATTATATTTCTGCACTTCTTTCTCCCAGTTTCACCCAAATTATTCACATTATTGACAACTTTTTAATTCACGAAGCGTGTCTTATTTTAATCATTCCAGTTACTCTGATTATTTTAACTGTCGTAAAATTTTAATAAATTCGACCATCATCGTGTCAGCCAACGTGCCAAACAAACGAAACCTGAGCAGAGATTCGCTCCTTAAGCGCACCGATTACTCAGCTTCGAATGTCTCGTATATTTTTGCACACCGTGCGCGTTGCATTCTTGCGCCTTCAAATTTCTCGGAAACGCATAAAAATTCGCAATCCAATCATCGCAGAGTTAAAGCAAATATTCACGAGAAATTTCCAGAAGCGTTCGAATTTCCCGAGCCTCTGCACGCATCTTCTAACTTCACCTAGCCAGCTACCTATCTAACCGCTTGAGAATCGTTTCCATCGATCTGAAACGCACACACCGAACGAATAACTATAATCAGTTTGTGGTAGGAAAGGGGACCAAGGCACAATATCGTGTCGTTGCGTTATATTGCATAATTGGTCCGCGATGCTTGTCCAAGAACTTTCTAAATTAGCGGTACGCGCGTGATGCTCGCTGAAGAAGGGACATCGTTAAATGGAATGGTGTGATTCTTGTGGGGAAAAATTTAGAAGACCCGAGAATTTTCCAAGTGGAAGAAAGTAAATGAAAAAGAGAGAGAGAGAGAGAGAGAGGAAGAGACAGTTCGTGGTGTTTCGTACGTTCACGCGATAAGGATTGAGAAATATCGTAGAAGGCATCGTGGAGGGCAGCAATAGCGAAAGAGTTTCGAAGATCGAAGAAACTATGAAGGAGCCATCCGTGACGAAGAACACCGCTCTACGACCAAATCTTTCTGCAACAAATGGGTAAATAATTGCAATACGTAAGATATACGCTACTTTTTTTATTCGTATAACGCTGACCCAGATTTCGTCCATTAATCCGTGCATATTCCACGAATAAGAATAAAAAAAGAGTTTCACGTGTAGCCTCGTGAATGTTTCAGTAAAAGGTCTTGGTGAAAAGATTAGTACGAAGTACGGCAATGAACTGGTTTTACGTTCGATACAGTATAGAAGTTGTCGATATTTTGTCATGTACAGTGGCTTCCAGAACTTTCTTCTTTCTTCTTCTATAGAAGTTAGGACGATTAGTTTACTAGATGACGTATAAAAGAATTGTAAAGACATTGCGATTTTTTATCGGAGTTTGTAATGAAAATTTAGACATGTTTTGAAGATTCGTGTCAGTTATACAGGGTGGTTAGTAACTGGTGGTACAAGCGGAAAGGGGGTGATTCTACGTGAAAAAAGAAGTCGAAAATATAAAATAAAAATTTTTCGTTTGAGGCTTTGTCTTCGAGAAAATCGACTTTGAATTTTCGCTCGGTACGCGTAAAAAATTAAAAAAAAATTTTTTATTCTATATTTTCGACTTCTTTTTTCGCGTAAAATCACCTCCTTTCCGCTTGTACCAGCAGTTACCAACCACCCTGTAGATTTCAAACCGACGGTCGTGAAAACTTTGATTTTCGTCATTTCTAATCGTTTGTAGCCGATAACAATGTTAACAGATTTCGATAAAAATTTTCATCGTGTACGATCGATGCAAATGTTCAGATGACGTATCGTTTAAATTTTACCAGTCCAGATAAGAAAATTGAGAAAAGCGACCTTTATCTTTTTCTCGCGATTTCCTAACTTCTCAGAAAAAGAAAAAAAGAAGATGCAAGTCGTTTGATCCGATGAATTAAAAAAGTTATTCAATCGGAAAAGGTGTTGCAACAGTTTTCCAAATCACTGTATTTATGTAATACGATATAATATATCGTATACGGTATTTCGAGGTGTAAAAATTGCAGACGGGAAACGTGTAGGTTATTTTGAAAGGTATGTTGCACTTTTATACGTAACAGCACGACGTACAACATTATGAAGTTACGACTGCGCTGTATAATAAGAGAAACTTCGTGATTCAGGCGATAGTATTGCGAGATAGACAAACAATGATAGTGAAATGTATACCTATATTTTCACGTGAACTGTCAACGATAGAAGTTTTCCATATTGCTTTAACTACGATAAAGTTTCGAATAAAAGAAATAAACGAATCATGTAAATAAGAAAACCGATGGAACAGTCGTATGATTTTTACGTTTATTAATATCGAAATATTTTATAGAAGGAGGAATGTATTCCATGGCGAAATTATTTATGTTCGCCTACAATAGTTATACATATCTATTCGAGATACATACATTTACATTCGCGGTGTCTAAATGTATCAACACATCGACGTCGTTAGACGTGAATCGACGTTTTGTGTGTTTCGAGCGTAGCCAACAGCATGCGTGAAACGATGTTTTTTTATTTTTTCAAGCGTAGCAAACAGCACGCGTGAAACGAGATTTTCAAGCATTTTCCATTTACGTATTTAACTCGCAAAATTGTACGCCAGTTATATGCACATATACGTCAAAACTTACGTTAAAGAGGAGAAAACCGATCGGCAAATATTTCTTTTTTCGACATGAACTCTTCGTTTCTCGATTGGATGTCGTTAAACGCGCGACACTGGCTTAACGTAATTCATTGTTTCATTGTGTTCAAGTACGATAAGATAAAGCTGCGATCAACTTTCAATGAATATGGAAAATGACGCCTCATTGTTTACTTCAGCGTGATTATATATCTGAAAATCAATCTTACAACGATTCGTTGGACGTCTTTTAAAATAGATCGATAGATCAAACAGATACAAATTAATCAAACGCGAAATCTTGCAGGCATTCCTGTATTAAAACATGTAGTATATTATTTTCATTTAACCGCTAAACCGGTTTTGCGTGTTCCTGTCCTTGCACAAGGATCTACCATCTGGTTACTTGACGAAAATGTGTTAACATTATTTGCATACAATGTAACATTATAACATTGCCTTGAAACGAGGAAGAAACGTGTCGAAACAGCGATAATTCTCGATAGAATTCCTGGAAAATTATTATCGAAATTTTAACAGCAGAATGTTTGCGTTTACGTTACGCGAGTTATATCATTTTTTCATTCTACGTATATGTACGATAGTACTTTCTTGCGATATGATTGAATCAGGTACAAAAGGAAGTCAAAAGTAGCGAAAGAAAGTTTACGGAAAATAAAGAAATCCGGACATGGTCTAATTGACTGATTAACGATGTTTCCAGATACAACAAACCGTAATGCGAAATAAATGAAACGTGCTCTAAAGCAAACTATCGCGACTAACTTTCACGAAGTCTTGTAAATAATAATTAATAAAAAAGCTAGAATTTTCTTCCCACTAGAATGGAACAGCAAATAGAAATTCTGATCGTAATAGATTTCAAAAATATTTCTTCAAGTATACCAATTAATTATTTATTCTATCTGTTATTACGTTACGAAACAAACAACTGATCGCGAGATAGATAAATAAAATAAAATAAAATATATCATTCGTAGAAAGAGAAAAGATTCCTCGATGCGTTATATAAATTTTATATTTTCAACTATACGTTTCTATACGATAAAAATGCTAATTATCGTTATATGCCAGTAATACGAAGAGTCGCTAGTTCGTAGAATTTAATAAGGAAAAATTGAAATTATATACTTTGCAATTATAATATCGTAACGTCAGTTATATCAGATGCAACCATGAAACATAATATGTTGCAATTCCTGTTAGAAATTTGGCAGATCTTGCACAATCAATTTCCTGGAGGCGCAATATCGTCGAAACTGTTTGAAACACATGCACGCGTTCGGCTTCCGTTTCTTTCACGGCCGGATTTTGAAGCGTTTTGAAAGTAAATTCTTCGGTTGTACCACAACACCGCGTACTTACCGTGTTTCATTTAGGCAAAGTATCTCTCTGTCCAGTTCTCCGTGCCATTCTGCATTAAAATATCTCGGGTAAATAACCTGTCTCTGGTGAAAATAACTACGTACGCGCAGCACACCCCGAACCGGCGTCAAAGTGGCCGAATATTTATTAATCGACCATCTACAAGATATCATTGTGGATATATCGGTCGACTAATTAAAATATTTGCAACTGCTATTTATTTCATAGTCGTTGAACGAACGATCGGAGTATAGTGATTGTAACGCGTACTTGGGTTCTTGTGCGCCATCGAACTAATACTATTGGTGAAATTTTGCAAATTACCAATCACGAATTATTGGTTTTAATAAACTTTTTTGTATAACCATAGCAAGTTCGATAATAGGTAAATTGGATGAAATTTGATTTTTTATTTTTTTATTACTTTGACAAATCATAAATCATACGTATATCATTGTTGTATCGTAAAACGATGTAAAGCAAAGATATAAAAGAGAATTTTGTAACTTACGACCTGTAGTTTGTCAATGCTAACTAATATTGTTAATTGATAATTATCGCGCAATGGTGCACTAGTATCGCCTTGAAATTGCAAGTTACTTTGAAAATATATCGGAGCTATAGATAACTTTTTAGCAACATGAAATTCTAAATTAATAGAATGTCTAACGATAATATAAAAATGAAATTTGTTTGAAAGAAAAATACAGATACAAGGAAGAGTAGAAATGTTCATACAAAATATACGATACTTTTTCATTTCTCCAGGAACTCACATATTCTGAGGTTCGATTGCAATTTGAAGAGAAAAATAGATCAACTATCCGTTTAATGCTTCTATTTTAAGTTCTACGCGTGTCATTGTACCGTTCGACAAATTCCTATATCGCGACATTTATAAAAATATTTCAATCGATAAAATTTCCAAACATTATTTTTCCTCGGTATCGAGTTTCCTAACATAAACTTTGTGATATCTCAGGCTGTTAAAATCGAATTAATATTTAATTAAAGCTCAAGAACCTGACATAATATTTGCATACTAATTAACGATGAACTAGAAATTCACGAATGTGACTATTTTACTTTTATTTAGTAGAAAGTACAAAATTCATTCAGTGAAATTTAAATGCTTAATATCGTAAGTTAGACGCCAGAGACGTAAATTATAACAAATTATATACACGGAGATAGAAAAAATTAATTCACAAAATTACAGCTCCGTACGATTACTGCGCTCTTTTTTCATTTTCTTTTCTTATTTGCACGAATATATTACTTCCGCTCCGGGAGTACGCGAGTAGTAAGGTTTTCTGAATTTTATAAACTTTTCATATTTAACGTAGTAGAAACACACGAGCGTATAATTTATTTTGCTCATTCTACAACGCCAGACGATTCAACGGGGGAAAGAATGGTATTCTTTTGGAACCGTTAGATCGATCGAAGCGAAATTGAAATACCGAAGGTATAGTACTATGAGTAACTATCACGGAGGCGGTAATTTATGCTAAGCAGAACGGTTTCGACATTAATCAGAGCGTTACTAGTTAACCGAGTTTTTCTTTGTCTTCTTCCCTTCCTTTATTTTATCGTCTCCTCTTCTCTTTCTTTCATCTTCTAGCTTTCGCTTTAGCTTCTTTGATCGTGTATAAATTTGAGTTTACGATAAAACTGGACATTTCTCAAAATAGAAGAAACGCGATGTTATTGCCAGCTCTCTTAGCGATTACTATCATTTTTATCTTATTTCTGTTGTATCGCGATCATTGATCATTACTTTTACTTTATTGCAATGCGTGGTCTTTGCACGTTAACATTTCTGCGTTTCGTACGAAACTACAGATTCAGATAGAGTTTTCAAAATTACGATGAAAACGCGAGATACGAAAGAAATGACAATAGACTCGTCAGTTAATGTAACATAAGGGAAAAAACTGTACGATCGACGTAAGTTTTAATACTCCGCTTCAGAATGTACGTCGATGCTGTCGATATGGAACCGATAGCACGGAAAAGTCGAATTCGTTAGCCTATGAAGACCATTTTGACTTTGCTTTAATTCAACCGGTTGATACAACTCTTTGTATGTACATGTAAAAGTCCAATGACGTGAAATTGAAGGCGATATCGGAGACCAAAGTATTCTCCTTTCATTTTCTATTTTTATCCCAATTTTTGAACAAACCTTTAAGAGATCCACTCTTACGTAAGGTATTTTGCTCGATTACACCCATGGAACATGACAACGTCTGGCTGTTAAACCTCGCAATGGTTTAGCGATGGTTTAACATTAACGATCGCTTTGAAAATTTAATTTAAAATTGTACGTTCGTCGTTATTTCTTGCGCTCATCCGACTTTATGTAAATTCTTGTATCAAGCAAATTGGAGAAATTGATTAATATAAGAATTTACAGATTTCGGGAAATATGGGAACGCATTTAATAGAAAAGAAGGCAAGAGAACGCGAGAAATATCGCAAGCTTCTTTTTTTTTTCTTTTTATAAATTAGCAGAAATTCATATGGTTTTTAAACATTTAAAATCGTCAAAGTCCAGCTTGGTACAGAAACTGTACGCGGGCGAGACTCGTCATTTCCACTTAAAGGGTTAATATCGAAAATTCGTCCGTCGGAGTGGCGAAAAATTACTACAGAGACCAGTCGGGCTTTTCTCTAGTTTTAACGGCCGCCAGCTTTTCTAGAGATGCACGATATGCTAATGGACGTCGTAAAACGAAACGCGCTTTTGTTGCTCGCCGGATATCCTCTAGAGTCGAAACTTTCTGGCAACAGCACCGGTGGTTTCAGCGGCAGTCTGCGCCAGAAAGGGCATTGGCAGCCCCAAGTTTCGACAGTTTGGGGTGGGAATGACTTTCAAACCTGTACTACCATCGAGAAAATCGATCGAGTACGCCGCGAGCATTAATCGCTAATTATTCGCTATTCTCGGACGCGCTCGCTGATTTTTCATTCCGATTGTTCCAGCGATTGCGTGGACGTCGCAATTACCGCGTTAAAACGATATCCCCTGGGCAATTTAATCAAAACATACGTATATACTATATATAGGTATATATTTATTTATTTTTCTCGACTACGCAGCCCGGAGAAAGGACTTTGCTTACATATTTCCAACTCCCACTCGTTTCCATACAACACTCAGGGCACCAATTTTATCCGAAGATCCACGTCCAACCTCGTTCGCAAACGCGTCTAAGTTTGTACTATACAGAGTGTACCGAAAATCGTAAAAATAAGACGAAGAGGAAGAATAACACTTTTTCGTTCGAGGTATTTGTTTTCGAAAAAAAAAAAAAAAAAAATGACGCGTACTAACTGCAAGTTTCGAGATATAGAACTTCCGTTTCTGCTTATCTTTCGTATTATTTGTCAACAATAACCAATCTCATCAGGCCTGGTCAAACAATCGGTTTCAAAGTTTAATTGAAAATTATACATTCGTTGTTGTTTCTCTCGTCCGTCTGATTTTATGCAAATTCTTATATCATCCGATTTCTCAATTTAATTATTTATATAATTATTTAATTATATTAATTATACCATTCAATTTTTGTCGATGTAAGAATTTACATAAAGTTGGACGAGCAAAAGAAATAACGAACGTACAGTCTCGAATTAAATTTTGAAACCGGAAGTTTGACCAGGCCTCGTAAGTTTAGTGTCAAATCCGAAAGTGGACCTTCAGTTTCATACTGTTTTTTTTCTGAAAACGAAGTCTTAAATGAAACAATATTACTTCCTTCCGACTTATTTTTCCACGTAGAATCACTACTCGGAGTGTCGTGTCACGACTGTGGAAACACCCCGTGTGAAGATTAGTTGGAAAAGGGGATGGAAAAACTGCGATAGTCGGGCATCAAATCAAAAGAATTTTAAATTGAAAAATTATTCAAGATTTCGTGGATTTTTGTATAACACGTGGTGTTTTTAATTCAAAAAAGGAGTGTAGGTACTTTTTCTACAAATAAAACTAGCAATCAAAGAAGATGAAAAACTATGTAGAAAGTTACAAGTTAACAAATTATTCGAGATTTGTAGGATTTTATGCTATCTTCGAGGTATCCTCAATTTTGATCGTATCTTGTGGAAGAGGATGATACCTTTCCTTAATAAGCGAAACTTAGCAGAAAGTCGGATATGAAAAGCTATGAATTTGCATAAAGTTGCTGCACGGTAATACATTTTGTTTATCGCTCACAATTTAGATCGGCGTTTAATTGCGCGCGAGACGCGCAATAATAGCGAAACAGCAGATTTGATAATCGTGAAATACGAAATTGAGGGACAGAATGGAGTCAGCGATTTACGAATTCCTGCGGATCGATTTCAATACAAATAGGGGTTATTGACTTACGGCGCGTTTAACACGGCGCGAGGGTATCCAGTCTCGACAGGAAGCGAAAATTGAGACGACATAAATTCACGAACTTGGCAGGAAAGTGACGGGCCAGGGGAGAGAATCGTCGGCGTAGGGTCGAAAGGAGAATTGCTAGAGCAGATGCCAAACGTAACGTAGTCGAGGGTCGAAAGAACAGAAGAGTATTGATCGTTTGCTCCATTGCCAACCACGTACTTCCCATACCAACGAAAACCTGAATTTTAGTATCTCAAAACTATCTCTTCGACTCGTTATTTATAGCCACGTGAACAATCGTGACAAGCTATCAGCGACTGGGTTGAGATCGCGAGTCGATATTTACGATTTTTCGATAGAAATGTTAGCAACGATAGCGTTTGGCTAAAGTTTGCTAAGTTATCTTCTACAAACGGGTCATACCACGCTACGAAGTCGATCACGGGAATTTTATCTACGAAATGAAATAAGACGCGGTTCCTCTGAAATTTGGGACGGTTTCAGTCGTCCTTTTATTTTATATATTTTCCAATTTGTCGAGGAAATATATATCTTTGGATCTTGTAATCTTTGGTGAACAAACGAGGGGAAAAGTGGCTCGTAAAAGTATTTCGACGCTTTTAGATTCCTTTCGTGCAACTATAAAAAAACATTTGAAAATGCATTAACATTGTAACGAGACACGACTATCGTATGATCGTATTGGTAACATTTACAGCTATTCTGAAAATATACAGGGTGGTTGGTAACTGGCGGTACAAGCGGAAAGGGGGTGATTCTAGGCGAAAAAAGAAGTCGAAAATATAGAATAACAATTTTTCGTTCGAGGCCTTGTTCTCGAGAAAATCGACTTTGAATTTTAGCTCGGTGCGCGTGCACCGTCTCGTTATAACGGATCTCACTGTAGATCGTTGCCTCGATGGAAAAATTAAAAAAAAAATTTTTTATTCTATATTTTCGACTTCTTTTTTCGCGCAGACTCACCCCCTTTCCCTTTTCGCTTGTACCACCAGTTACCAACCACCCTGTATACAAAAGTTACAAGACATTTACCGCAAACATAAACCTGATAAAAAATAAAGATAATACCGTATGAATAGCTGTCTTAAACATATATTACGATAACCATAAAAAATGACTCCACAATTGACTGTTTAAATATTTTTGCAATCTCCATCTACGAAATATCTATTTGTGCTAAACGTCTCGTATGTACATTTTCAGACATATTACTTTATCGATATAATCATAGTACAGCCCTGCCGAGCTTAATCAAGTTATTACTGTTACGTATAGATATATACCGAACGTAAAGCTATATATATATAGCTATATATATATATATATATATACATACTTGTGCTACCTAACAGTAATGATTTGATTTAAACGAAAGTACAGTACATATATATATTTTCAGTTTCAATGCAAATGTAGCTTTCTTATTTAATATATCAATATATATATATTAAATAAGAAAGAATTAAAAAAGAATTGAAGATACAACGATCTATATCTCAGTCTGTTTCGGTACGTGAAATCAACGGCTGATTGTTCAATACTAAAATTCATTCCCCTGAAAATCACCTTTCGACCAGATAAGAAGCCTACTCGAATTAACACGACGGGATAGTCAGTCTAGTATCCTCTCCAGTAACTAAAGAAAATACTTGACGCGAAGCTCCTCCAAGCGTTTGAATATTTTCGCGAGCCATCGTACGTAGACTTAGACGCAATCGAGCCAGACCCACCCACTGTTCTCGTCTTCGAGACGCCTCTACGCCACAGATTTGACAACTAATTTCTTCCACTTTGCCCGGTGGTTTTCGCTCTTTTCGTTTGCCCGCCACTCCCACCCTTCCCACCGGTTTAGCGCAATATCCCGTGATATCGAACGAAACTCCGTGCTCCGTAGTGCGTATGCGCAGCTCGCGACATCGAAAAGAGTCCGCCGGCGATGTGCCGGCTAGCGAAGCTCATTCCAGAGATCGCCGAGCGTCGGTCCACTCGGCGATCATCATCGGGGGCGGTGTACCTGTCTACAGCGACGAATTTTCCTACCGTCACGTGCTGTTCTCCACACATACGCACACGGTTCTCCGCCGATTTCCCGCCAAATGACGACGGTATCGAGTGTGCACCGGGAACGCACGCCGAGGACACCGCATTGCGCAAACGACAGTGGCGATTTAATGAATTATTTAAATCTGTGACCGGACTGTGTGTTCGTGACGCGAGCCCATGTTTCGTGTTCGTCCGACGACAGCCTTCTTCGTGACACCGATAACTTGTGATGGATCTACCGCCCCTTCCTGTTGCCCACCACTTCCCACTCACCCTTCTTATTTCGATCTGTGTTCCACATTCGCTGGCTCGACCGGCTTTTGTCCAACGGATAAGAAGTAGATAAAACGGAGATCGTTTACGTAGCTCGATAAAATGTTGTTGATCGCTCGGGTTTCTTTCTCTTCCTTCTCTTCTTCTTTTTTTTTTTTTTTAATTTCTTACGTGGTTATAGGGTAAACGCGCAATCGCGTTTGCGACGAGGCTAAACGAGATAACGGTTTTGTAACATGTAATACGTAAACGCGAATCGTATGCGGAATAAGGAGCCACAGTTTTCTGTACTTTTTTCTATAAGTCTGTTTCTCAGTTAGACGATCCAGAACTGCCGAAGGTATGTTGTACGTACGATACGACGCTTTGTTGTTCTTCGTTCGTTTATATTCTTTCAGCTTTGAAGTAATCGGTACGTAATTATCGTATCGGGGATCTTTAACAAAGGGATAAGATCGCGAGTTAATTAAGGAGGATCATTAAATGATCGATTTATTATATTCGACCGTGTTTTATATTATTCGCGGGAATTAACGTCAGAAATTGTTCGTATATTACGATTTGTTTTCGCTCGTTATCGTATATCGATTGCTTATGCGTCAAACGAGACAGATTAAAAGAAATTGTTGTTTTCATCAATTAATATACGAGGCAGATACTCAAATGACCGTAGATCGTTACTTATCAAGAAACATCAATATATTTCTATGTTAATAATTAAGACAAACGTTAATTAAAATCAACACGATCGATACAACTTAAGCGAACTTGTTTCTAGCGCTTGACGCTTCTATACGTTTGAACCTTATTAATAAATTAATATATAATTATACGGATAATTGAAACGGATTTTACAATATGAAAAATACGATTATCTCCGTCAGGTGTAAATCGAACAAGATTTTCCTTTACTAAAACATAGTCCATGGAATATCGTTGAAATCAACCAATAACGGCGTGTTTGTTAAATTCGTTGATTCAAAGTTATCCGGTTATCGACATTAATCGCTTAACGTTATCGCTTGCGGAGGATAGAAAGTCGTTTAGCCTGCGACTAAAGTAACAAGAAGAAGCATTTAAAATTAGCGTTAACAACGTCAGTTACGTTTACGTAGCAAATAGTAACCAAGGACAGGTCAGAGGATGCTCCGGCGGTGGAAGGTTTTTCCCCCAACGTTCATAACGCTCTTAGAACCTGTATCCTCCATCGATTAATTCGAATCTCTGAAATAAATGAACATTATATTTCTCTACGATGACACTTTCGAAGAAAAGTTGAAACTCCGAAAGCAACGACGATTCGTTGAAATTACGGTAACTTCGTATTTGTAAAATTATCCACGGAAATGAAAAGATTCTCGCGTGGGTCCGATGACGAGATAATAACCGTGTTTTAATTAAAGCGCGAATACGCGAGGAAATACGTTCTGTCGTTGCAAATGCGCTACGTTGCATGGAATTCTTTCGAAAGACACTCGCTTTCTCGTTCGTTGCGATCTATGGAGCAGTTAAGCGCGCAGACCTCTGGAAAAATCTCAATGAACAAGTAACTGTGCTCAATTAAGAAAGTTCGTGGCAGAAAGAAAGAGGTACGTGGCAGTTCGGTATCTTCGTTCGAAGGCGTTCAAAGAATAATTTTTACCCACGAAATTTCTACGTATTATGGATACCGTGTTTCCACGTTCTAAAAGTTACTGCTTCGCGATACGTCATGTACAGCGATGTAGTAGTAGTAGTTTGAAAATCAATGACCTCTATATGGACTAATCGAATGGCTGTTTCAAAGGAAATAGATGTTTTCATGTTGCCATTCGACGTCCAATATGTCGTGGAAAAGAGCATGAAAAGAGAACGAAAGCGAGGGATATCGTTCGAGAGTGAATTTTACAAAAGAAAATTATAGATGAGATTTATCGAGGCGAAGGCAATGTTTAATGTTCGTCGATGGCATCAATTTTAATTAATTTCGTGGAAGAAGATTATACGAAAAATTTCTAGACGCCAGAGTAAAATCGAATCTCTTCGGATGAGATTTTTAATTCATTTTCTTTTCCGCAAACCTGTACATTTATATATCGATCGATACGTTCGCTGATAGCTTGGTATTTCGCGTAATAAACGAACGATAGTTCTGTTTCGTCTTATCGTTCTGTGGATCGAAGATAATTAACTTTTTCAATAGTTTCTAATGACAGGGGTCTCGCGTCTAAAAGTATGCAAATAAGGCTGCAAGCTCTGAGAACAAACGTCAAGGAAAATCTCGAATTCAGCATCTCGTAAAAAGCATAGAACACGATTAAAATCCGTTAGGCAGTTACGAGAAAAATGCTATTCGCGAGGAAAACTCCGCTGCGATTCGACCACATAGATTTGGCGACCTAAAGAAATTTCTTATTACACCGCAATATGACACGTGGCAACACACGCCGCTATTGGTATAATTAACAGTTTAGCCCACGTTATACATCGTAGTCACGCAATTTTACCTACAAAAATTCAAAACACAGGCAAAGGTTACCCGTGAAAGGTCAGTTCAATGAATTCTTAAATGGCAGTAGGCTACAGTTATTCGGTCAAGCGTATCGTTACGTATAGATTCGTTAATTTTAATAACATTACTTGTATTATAGTTTGAAATACTGGCAGAGAAAATTAATAGATACTAATTCTTCCTTCCGCATTTTTCTTCTATCTTCCTTGTAAAATGCTCGAATATCTGGAAAAATACGGATAATACGAAAGAAAACGTTTCAACCAGAAATTGTACGCTATCGAAGGATACACACTGCGTTTTTATATATTTCATCTTAAGATGACCTTGAAACATCCTACGAAGGCGGCATTAAAATTCTTATATGGATAACTCGAGAAAAAGCAACGAATGATGCGAAAAGAACGACGTCAGAGACTTTGTCTTCCTTTTAAAATGCGTAAAATGTCACAAGCGTGTTTAAGAAGATCTTAGAAATTGCTGCAAAATCTAAACGATTCTTTGAAAAGCTCATCGGCTTAAATAAAACACCGTTTATCCCTGCGGCGATTAACAACTCAGTGAATTTTTCACGATCCTTTAACGACGAATGGTCTTCCTCGTTTCGCTGCTGACGTGGTAGTTGCAAATGTTTTCGTATAGTTTCTCCACAATTCCGTCAGTGTCACCCACGATGTTTAAGAAGCTCCGTATCGAACCGATGGGAAACAAATGACCGACTGATATTCGCGTCGTTGAAATATCATAACTCGGATATCGTGTGTGTCACGAATTACCAGTGTCGTTAACTGTATACACGTCAATCCAAAATAAATTTCCATTTACTATAGAAACTGTAAATTTTAGTGAAAAGTGATATAAATGACATTTAGTGATACGTTTCCTTTATACTTCCAATAAACCGATTACGTATTTTATAAAAACCAGTTTCAAATCGTTCGATTATTCTCTTTCGTGTTTATACTCCGTACAACGTATCGCTTTTTATAAATTGAGTTATTTTCTCCGATTGTGTACCTTACTACGTATATAGTCTATTTCCCCAGATCGTTTCGCGTACTTTATTTTTATCATTCTCTGGCAATTTTTACATTTTTAATAACGGTACCCTCACTTTTTCAACCGTATCGTAAATTTTTCTTTTTTGTCGAATAGAAACGTGACTCTTGCTCGGTTTGATTTACCTTTTTCGTGAAATATATAACACAAGTTATTCGCCCTGCGTATACTCGTCGTCGCTTGATTTTAACTACATCCTAGAGAATAACAAGTTCGACGATAAAACGAGTAAAGTCGAAGCGAATTCTGCGAATTACGAGCCAAGCGATTTGATGTAAAATTACGAAGTCGTAGAAATCTCGTACGAAGGAAGAACGACTTGTAATTCGCCTGGATTAAATTCCGTTTAAATTAAAGCCCGCTAGATTCCTAAAGCCTATGAAGCGTTCGCCGATCCGTCCCGAGGTGCCGTCTCGAGAAAATAATAAAAAATAATTAGAAAACCGAGATCGATGGGAAACGAGGATTCTAACGGTGGCTCGAAGTTGATAGTCGAGTGCAATGGCATCGTCGACGTCGGAATCATCGAAAGGTGCGAAGAAACGAACGGTTTTAACCGGAAGGCCTCGAGTCGCGAGTGCAAGTGCGAACGTTGAGGACGAGAATGGACTCGCGTCGAGTCGAAACGGCGAGGATGGTCGCGATTCTGGTTTGTCGTCCGAGTGTTCGACGCCGACCGTAGGATCGCCGGTGCCAAGGCAACGAAGAGCTACGAGCAATCCTATTAACATTGCCGCCTCTTTGCTGAAACCACGTGCTACGAGCCAAATTGGAAGGTAGCTTCGTTTCTCAGAACGTTGGTCGATTGTTCGTTCGTACGGAGGTTTTCGCGGTCGACTAGCAGTAAATACGATCAACCTTTTTGATTGAAATTGAACATAGTTTGATACATACGTCTTTACGAACCGATCGGTTCTCCACGAATCGATACGACCATTCGCAAAGCGAAGGAGTTCGTTTGTCCTTGGAAATAACGCTACGAGCGAGAGTTACGTTCGCGAGAAAGAATATGCAAAATAAATAAGATCGATAGCGAACGATAAGAAAAGTTTTTTAATGGCCAAAGATTCGCGTGTTTGAGAGATAACGCACGAGGAAATGTTCGATTTAAGAGGGGGAATTCTTCGAGGATAATTATCTCTTTTTCGAGATATTCGTTGGAAATGACGCATGCTTTGGATCGTTCGTTAAAAGTACAAGCCAAAAGTATGGTCGGTTTCGATCGAACATCGTACCGTGTAAGAAAATCTGTGAAATGCGTTACTTCGAAATTATAACGTTCTTGTACGCGTGTTTGTTCCAGGACCGACTGCGACAAGACGACAAAGGTTTGGCGAAATAAATCCGTCACCGATTCACCACGTTCCATAGATAGTACACGTAATCGTCAATTCTCCAGTCCTTTAAGAATATCGAGAAACGTAAGTCCCTCTTCACACGATCTGTCTTTTTATTATCTTTCGCTGGTTCTTTATTTTTCTTACCACGTTATAATCGTCGTTCAAAAGATGTTCGACCGACTATTGTTAAATATTTGGACACCACGGTGTTCGAAAGATTATTCATCTGTTATGGACTGGTATTTTCGAATCGAATTAACTGTTTGTCAAATATATCAGAAGATTTGTCACGGCTAATAGAAGCGTACGTTTTATTTATTCGCAATTCTTTGCGCGATAAATGATAAAATAAATAACGAAGTCTACACAGGTAATATTCAAATTTTATATTATTCTTAATGTCTCGAGTAGACGCGTATTATATTTTACATAAAACTCAACTTGTCGTTCTACTCGAACTAAATGGCACAAAATTTATTACAATTGGATCGAATCGATTCGAATATAATCGCGATATTAAATCCAGTGGTGTATAAATATTTTTTATATTTTTCATATTATACAAACACACCCTACGAACACATACTGTGTATAGATGGAGAATAAGTAAATAAATAGATAATAAATAATAGACAAATAAATAGCTTTTCGTAGACACTGTACGTATAATAAACCTGTGTGATATCTCGTTTCAGATCCAATCACCGAGTCTCGACTCCGGAGATGAAGGGAGTCTGCGAGTTGATCGCGATACCTATCAACACATGTTTCAAGACATTGGTTCAATAAAAACAATGCTCCTGAAATTAAAACGGGTACTACAGGAGGTATATTGAATAAACATTAAATTCAAGCGATCGACGATAAAACGCTTTCTTTTTTTTTGCATTTTTAAGTCCTACACACATACGTATATCGATGTGCTTTTGTATTAACACGCATTTTTTTATGTTTTTCATTATTCTCATCAACCATGATTTTACCTTCAAGTCAGAAGAGAACGGTTTGACGAGGGTACGTTGTTTTCTTTATTGCACATATTATTTTAAATGTTACTTTTGCTCTTATATCGAGTTTCTACTATCGTGTTATTCCTTTTTTACTACTGTTATAATCTTTCTTTATTTTTCTTTTTTTTTTTTTCTTATATAATTTTACTTATCGCAATCGTATTGTTCCATCGTTGTATTTATCGTTGTTATAATTTTTGTCCAATTGTAAGATGCTAAATAGCCGTACAATGCTTTGCGTTATGTTTACAGGCAGAAACTCTCAACCCATTCGATAATGCTATGAAGGTCAGTTTTATTTTCAATAAATATCTGTTTACGTTTATTCGAAATCTCTTTTTTAGCAAATTTTTAGCCAATTTGCAAATTTAATATCGAATATGGAAAATATGCATTTACGAAAAATATCGATATCCGAGATATTGAGAGCAATAGCGCGTCAGTCAGAATCGATATTCCGGTTAGCTGGGCAAATTGATTAATTCGTTTTCTAAGGTATACACGCGCGAGTAAGAATTCCTTCATTTTTGTACGATTATTGCCTTAACACGCCTCGTATGGTACAAATTAATGCCACGAACCGACATTCAGAAACAAAGACACGAGTGTACAGCGTGGTCCGACTTTCTCTCTCAATATCTTGTTCGAAGGCTTCAAAGATACAGAGAGCAACTCCTGAAAACCGCAGAAAAGAAGCAACGATACTCCTAAAGAATCCGCTGAATCTAAAATCCTCTAAATTTCGTTGCTAGCTTCTTCGGCATTGACGTTTTAAAATTCGAAAGTACGAAAAGTAGAACGTCTGATCGCAGTAATTCACCTTCGGTGTATTTCCAAAAAAAAAAAGAAAAATAATAATCTGAAAGGAAGCTGAAAACAATCGTGTAAGTTGCATGGAAATATAATTTCCACTCTGTATCTTTGACTTGAAAACTTCGCAACACTAGACTAGAATCTTCAGCGGCTAGGAATATCACGTTGTCGTCGTTATAAAGTGATGCAATGTATGCAAATTTGGCAAATTTCAGAATGGTCTCTTCTACAACCTGAACGAAGTTGGTACCGCGGATGTGAGTACCTCTCCGGGTAGTGGTGGTAGCAGTATCGCGGATGAATTGGCCGATTTACGTAGGCAGGTTGTCTTTCTGCAAGGCCAAATTGAGGATAGAGATCGAACGATACAAATGCTACAGGTAAAAAACCCCCCCAAAAAAAAAAAAAAATGAGAAATAATATAAAACAGATTTTCTAATTTATAGAAAGATTGTTTGTAAAGGAGTAATATCTTTGTATCGAAACGTCTATGTCTGTACAAACTTGTAGGAACCTTGTAATAAAGCTTCGTAATTCGACTTGCAATTCTTCGCCAAAAAGTTGCCTAAGTTTGTATAAAAATGTTGACGAAACTTTGAATTTTTTAGTTCCAAATATCGAAACTTCAAGGGCCTAATGGCGATGGTCAAACATGCGCTTTAACCAGTAATCACAAAAATCTTTCTTCCCCGAATACGTGCAACGCAGCGACGCAAACAGAGAAGGTACGTTTAAAATTCACTGTTCCCCATAGCATTACATCTTTAACACGAAAATTTAGAGCGAAGACGTTAACCGTCTGGCAATCTGCATCTCACCGATGTTCATTTTTGTTCTAGAGATATTTGGTCGAAGTATTTCGATGATCACAGAACAAGTATTAGCTTTTGCTTTACGTGTCAAAAGCACACATAGGAACGTTGAAATGCGGTTTCTTTTCGAGGATAGTAAACCAACCATTGACACAACAGTCTTTATTGTGCACTTTTTGCTGGACGTTTTACAATGTTGATATCTTACGTATATTTATATAGTTCACGTTAGTTATGAATTGTTTAGTTTTTGTAAATAAAAGTTCGGCATAATTGTTTTTAAGTTGCACACACTTCACTTGTCATTGCTAGCATCGTTCATCGAAAAACGCGCTGTTTGTTTTATAAAACTCGAATCAGCCAACTTCTAGCAGATTCTGATTACGCGTTTCAACGTCGTTATTTTACTTGTATCGATGCCGGGTTAGAAATGATTCAATTGAAACGTGGAAATATCGAATTTTCTATGCAACGTACGTTCAAATTTTATATTTTATTCGTGTAAGGCTGTCAGTGTCTCCCGAGAATCGTTTCCTCCGTTTCTTGAAAATTACAGATTTTTCATCGAAGTTATGATTAAGATATGTTTAGAATTATTCCAGATGATATACTGTACATACCTAAGATGTCTCACATATTATAATCAAAAACGATCAAAATACCAATATATTGGGTTTGGCAACTAAGTGATTGCAGATTTTGTCAATACCACCTAATGAAAAAATCCGCAATCGCTTAGTTGCCAACTCAATAATAGAAATATCGTTTCGACCTTACGACATCATTCATCTAACATAATCGTTATTCATACTACATGCGTTTAATCCTTTCATTCTCAACTTGTATTAAGCGACGCGACAAATAATCGGGTGGCAATTGTTTACAAAGGAAGATCACATATGGGAGAAATAAAATAAGCGCGTTTTTATGTATTTTCTGATTGCTGTTACACGATGACGAGGAAATATGTATTTCGATGGAATCTAATGTATTAGATAAAAAATGATAAAATTTATACCCGGTAAATTTATAGCTTAAAAGTTTATACTGACGATAATTTTATTTCTTAATTCTAAATATACAGCCATATGTTAACCGTGAGAATGAAAGGATTAACGTGCTCACACGTACAAGTTTTCATTTTCAATTTACTACACCCATCCGTGTCAAATCCATGTATCCGTAAAATGAATAATTGAGTGTGTCCAAATAGTTTAAACCACACACATATATAGACGATATTACGTGTTTCTAATATTATTATTTTATTATTACCTATCTCCCTGGACACGGCGGATTGGGCATTGCAGATATTATTGCTATTATTATAATTATAGTTTTTGCGGCAATTATTGATATTTATTTCTCACACGATACCGTTACATTACTATTTGTTATGTCGTTTGCCGATATATTATTTATTTATTTACTTATTTATTATGTGTCTAATTGTCGAAACAGACACGTCCAGTGTCAGCAGGATCATCACTCCTGCAAACACTCCCACAGGAAGATGTTATGGGACCTCTAGTTAGGTGAGAGTCTTTTTTTTCTCTTCATCTTCATCTTTCATCGTTAAAAGCGACTTGCCGGAAAAACCTTGGGAAACTTAATTTTCCAAATTGAACCATCTTAATGGAAAGTGTATCGATAGAAGAACGACTGAGAGAAAGTTAAATGAAATAAAATGTAAAACGCAATTATAAGAGTCGTAATCGATATTTCTCACCGAAAGATAACATCACGGTACGTTTTAAGTTCCTACGGATTTTCCCCATGTCTTTTCCCCCCCGTACAGAATACATAAATTAGGAGATTTAAGATAATAGTACGTTATCTCTTGTTAATCGCATAGATACCTCTATAAATTTGTTCCAAATCAGTCGTGTTAGATGGAAGACTAAAGTAGTAAAACCGTCCATTGACGAGAATTAATTACAAGTAGCTGTGTACACATGCATTGGCATCGAAACAATGTTTTAATGAACACAGACATATACAGGGTGTGTAAAAAGGATTGCGGAAGAACTTTGACGACACGTAGTGCTCATCGAACTAAGCAAAAAGATATTCTCTGTGTTATTATCAGCCGTAGAGATTTTTATTCTTCTCTGTCTTTTTGTGTACAAAATTTCTGTATAACCAGCGAGAAGTCTGTCGGAAAGAACTTATTTCCACACCCATTAAAAAATCGTAATAAACGTGGGTTCGAAAATCATTTACCTTCACAGTTGCGCGTAAAAGTACTTGTCTGGTGCATAGGAGTACAGCGTATAGGGTAAACCAGTTGCTTCGTT
Organism: Bombus impatiens; assembly: GCF_000188095.3. NCBI lineage: Eukaryota > Metazoa > Arthropoda > Insecta > Hymenoptera > Apidae > Bombus > Bombus impatiens. Next base: position 363,871 of record NT_176574.1, read on the forward strand.
GAACGAATCAATACTATGAATAGAGAAATCCTGCCAAGAGATAAAACAAACGCCGAGGACCGACGTGCTTGTGCTTCTATGAGAAAACGTGTCGAAATGATCGGAGAGCGTATTGAACATATGTCGTAGAGGTAATGTCTTACCGACAAAAAAGCTTCGTAACTGCGAAACAAATGCTTCTTCGACCCATGTTTATCAAGATCTTTTTGCTCGTTTCCACCGAGTACTGTATCTAAAAAGCTCACAAAGTCTTTCCTCAACTTTTTTCGACAAAAATACAAACTGTATATGTATACAGATTGTATCGTACGGAATGTTGTTAGAAAGAAAGCAGAGTCATTAGATATTTTGGATGAAAAGATTCGTACATTATACATTCTTTTTCACACGAGACACGACGACGCGTGTAATACGATAAACGAAAGAAATCATGTTCTTATGAAACGCAACAACGATTATGGTACAACTAGGAACATAGCGATCGCAGGTAGAAAAATACGTCTAAAACGCGAAATGAAATACTTTTGTACGAGACTTCATTTTCCAGAAGATTCGTTTTTACACTTCTCATTTTGCTTATTTATATACAGGGTGGTTGGTAACTGGCGGTACAAGCGCAAAGGGGATGATTCTACGCGAAAAAAGAAGTCGAAAATATAGAATAAAAATTTTTCGTTCGAGGCTTTGTTTTCGAGAAAATCGACTTTGAATTTTGGCTCGGTACGCGTGCACTTCATCGCGTCTCGTTATAACGGATCTCACTGTAGATCGTTTTCTCGATGGACAAATTTAAAAAAAAATTAAAAAAAAATTGTTTTATTCTATATTTTCGACTTCTTTTTTCGCGTAGAATCACCCCCTTTGCGCTTGTACCGCCAGTTACCAACCACCCTGTATATAAATAAGCAAAATGAGAAGTGTAAAAACGAATCTTCTGGAAAATAAAAAAAGTACATTTATACATTTAAACATTATTTACAGTGAGAAATTAGACATACATATGTACGTAGATAAGTTTACAGCATATGCAAATATCATAAATACTTTTCACATGTGACGTCACGAAGTTTGTGATAAATAACATGTTGTTTTTGCTGCTCTGGTCATTACCCTTCTCCGATGATTCCATGTGAGACAGCTTCAGGATCGGGAAGGTAGAGTCGGTCAGTTTATGTGACTTAATATTGGGATATTTGCTACTCTCTGCATTAAACGCCCTTATATTCGTGCATCTTTTTTACATTAGGATCACTTGTTTGATCATTCAATTCTAACACTTCTCTCGTTCCTTTTGCATGCACAAGTGTGATAATAATCTTTTGCTTTTACTTTCGTTTCGTGCTACTTCTATTCGATTATGTATTTTGGATACCTACTACAAACGCAAACTAATATAAAACAACGTTCGACTGCGTTTGGTAACATTTTGTCTTGCGTCACAGGGTTTGTGACCGAATCTCCATGCTATTATCGATGATGCATTTCGAAAAGATTCATCGAACCTGAAAGGCTCATCGATTAACGTTTATCTTGCAGATCATTGTAAAATTTGTGTTTTAAAGTTCGGTTTTAATTTTATGGCGAACGACTCTATTGTAGTATTCGATCGTAAGTGGTACACGTATATTTTTCTGTCGATATCGATAGTCTAATCGGTGAAAGTGTTTTATTTAGGTTAGAATAATTTTTGTTAATGAATATATCAGTGCAAGTTGAACGAATAAATAGAAATTAATATTGAAAAATAATGTTACATTTACTTGTGAATTTTTAGTAACAGATATCAGCAAAAAGTATATATTTCTTTTTTATAAAACAAGAAACAAAAATAATATGCATAGGTTTGCGCATGTAATGTATAACCTTCGTGCGTTTCATCGTTTAAGAAATGGAAGACAATAGTCTCTTGGATACTTCTTTAAATCAAAATAACGTTGATCTGTAAATTTTTACTTATATTAATAATTAGAAGGAACACATACTGATAATTTGATTCGATTGCAAGCCCTGTCTGAACGCAAAGTTCGAAGTACTTTAACTAACAAATTTTAATGTTTCAACAGTTCGAAATGCAACTTTAATGGTACATCGTATAAAATGTGTAATTTGCTTTCAGAGTATCTGTGTAATATTGTTCTAACATTCATGGCATACTAACTCTCCTAGCATGTAATACAAATAGATAAATATATATGATCAGTTGAAAATTACTCATTATTCATTTTCTTAAAATACTCTTTTGAGATTATAATAGATTTACAATTAATAATGTTTCATGCTGCGTTTGATAGCTGTGTGGGGTGAGTTTCATCTTCACATATAATTTCGAATCATTTTCTTTTAACACGTTTAACACTCGATCTATTCGTCGAATAAAAATTATCGAAGATGCAAATAAATATGGTTTTCAAAAGTTTACTTTTTGTAAAAAGAAAAAGTATAAAATTCGTTAGCAATTGTATCATGAGATGAAAAGACCAAATTGTTGCAAAAATTCGTATACGTTTCTGTTACAACGTTAAGATAATGAATAATAATTATGTATGAATCTGCTATTATGTATAAAAAGAATAACGAATTTTGTCTTTTTATATTTCTCTCACAAATCTGTTACTTGCAAGAGAAACACTGGTAGCCGCAACAAATACGTATATGCCTTATACATATACGTATATACAGGTTATAAACGTATATGCACTCGTGCACGAAAAATATTACAATTGCATATGTGGTCATAGGAATTTTCTGCATCAATCTGACAAATTAATATGAAAATATGTAAATATCGCTGAAATTGATCGTTTTACTTGCAGATGGAGTGATTCTGGGGATAGACAGCGTCCTCCATTGCTCGGAGAGCTTAACGGTAACAGAAGCCCACGTAAGTCGACCGATCGTATACCACGTACAATAAAATGTCGTCAAGAGGAAACTTCGCATCGTCAAAATGGACATACGGATAAATTGCCGGCAGAAAGCCCTTCGAACAAGAAAACTATCAAACCGAAAGATACCAAGTCCACCGAATCGAACGACAAGGAACAACATGACATAAAAAGGGAAGAGAATCCCGTGAAATCGTGTATTCCGACGGCTAGAAAACCTGCGACATCGACGCTAATACCACGATCAGCGAGGACCTTAACTTCAACAGGCCGACCGCACAATACGTAACTACTTTATTTTAAAAAGGAATTTTAGTTCATATTCGCGTGATCGCGAAGATCTGCTCAGATAGCTTGATAATTTTATTTATAGCTAAATGAAATTATTGCCGCCGATTCGTAGCAGGCATGTTGCTACTATGTGATAACTATATGTAATCTAGGTGCATTTTGTTTTAGTTTCAGCATTGAAATTGATACTTCGTTATCATTTTGCAAAATTTTTTTTATCGTAGTTTCAGAATAACCAGAAAATTGTTAGCGTTCGTTACGCGTAAACTGCAAAAATAATGTACAAATTATATGTTGAGAGTTAAGGGGGCAATTCATAAGTTCCTATCATTTAAAGTTCACGTTTCATTTGATTTTCTCACATCGCATATAGAAACTATCACCATGGTTCATTCAACAAGATCATTGAGTTGTACACATTGTAAATTATTAATTACTTTCTATCTGACTAAGTTTAAAGATATACATTCATTATGTCGATGTATAGCTTTAACTTTCATTTAGAGAATACTTTGAGTAATGTTTGTGATATTGTAAAAAGTATCCGTTTATCTTGTTGCGTACACTCTTATGAGATCTCATGTGAGCATTAGTCACATTTTTATTGGATGCAAAAGTTATAGTACATATTTATTTATGTTCATAATAATTGACAATAGTTGTCTATGAAAGCTTTAATCGTTAAAGAAATATGTGAATTCTGCAGCTTTTATTTTTCATTTTGATATCTTAAAAATTAATACTACTAAAGTACACTTAAATGCAGCAGATACATACAAAACATATAATCTATGTCTTGTGAAATTATCGTAATTACACTATATGTATACTACATATGGTGTATGCTATAGCATTGTACAGTAATTTATTACATATGTGGTTATACTGCATGTATGTACATACAGTATATACTATAGTGCAATACTATTGCTATTACAGCATATGTTAATTACATTACAGTGTAATATTGTAGTGTAATATTTTTAAAGTGTACATTATATTCTTTTACAACTATTGTACTTAGAGTAGAAACACAAGATAAAGGATTAATCATTGTAACAATTTATGTCTTATACAGACATAAAAGCTTTGATTTTAAATATAACAAACATTGATCTTGATTGCAAAATTTTTAACGAAAAAAAAACAATCTTTTTACATTATTTTTTATTTGATGTACAAATATTTGATGTCAAATAATAGCCTTTAATCGACCCTGATATCAACAGTAAACCACCATTATCAAAATCAGGATAATTTTGTAGATTTTTTTTACGACTTATGTTACTTATAATTTATTCCATAGCTGTTTCGTAAGATTATATTTGGTGCTATTACATTTTTTTAATTTACAATTTAATTTAGATCTAATATTTAGAGTCTCCTGATTCATCGAACAAAAACATAAAGTGATTATAAAATCATTTTTTCATGTGATTAGTTAAGAAGAAAAAAGGAAGTAATGAAATGACAATGTAACTAATATAAATATAATAAATAAGACAATAAATATTGCTATAAATGATTGGTAAACATGTAACAATTTTATAGAGTTTGGTTCATAATAAATTAATCATATGATGATATGTATATTGTATTATTTCATTAAAAACAAAAAATTTACTTTCAAATTTATTTGACATCAGGAGATGCTAAATATCTCGTATATATATTGTACATTTTTTTATTTGTTCTTTAATTTGTAGAATGCTATAATAATAAAAAGAAATTAAGGGCATAAAACAATTTTTTATATGCAAACAATACTGAATTTAATATATGTTACCTTCATAATGAAAGACAAGAAAATATCAATATATATATATATATAAACATATTGCAGTAGACAGAATATTTTTAAAGCTACAGACTGACTACTACAAAATAATGTTACTTCTAAAATAATTACGGATGTTTTGATTATTTTAATTATTAATATGTTTCTGTTGGAATGATTGAACAAACCCTTTTATCGAGTATACTTGATCTAACAATAAAGATAACTTTATTAAAAATCATTTTTCTAAATTTAAAATGAAGTTATTTACTGATCTCTAAAGTAAAAGTTTTGTCAAGGGAAAGTACAAACTTTGTATTTTTTTATCGCTAACTGTCTTTCTCATCTTTAATATCTGTAATATTATTATTTATTGAAAAAATTTCGGTGTTTTATATTCTGTTTTGTATTATCAATCATTTATCAAATTTTCAGTTCTCTCTCTATTATTTAATATTCTATGTGACGATATAAATAAATTTATGTAGAATCTGAGAAACTTGTGTTTATACATTTCTACCCACTTTTGCTGGGACTTCGTTAACTTCCGTATAATTTTATTTCATAAATTAACATAAACATACAGCATAATTTTTTTTTAATTTAATATTACTTCAATGTACATATGCTTTTACTATATTAACCTATATATCTTCCAATTGAAAACATTCCTAAGATGATAACATTCCTAAGGTGATAACACCCATTTAATGTGGAAATGTGTTATACATATTTGCAATAGAGCTATCTACAGTGCATCTAGAAACAACTTTTTAGCAAGATGTATCTTTGTGCATTGAATTCAACAGAAATTTAACAATTTGTAATATTTTGAAATTATTACAAAATAAAAAGATTAGTTAATTAACAAATCATGAATGACTTGCAAATTTGTGTATAAACACAAGCTTTCTCCTTGCAATTCATTTGCAATGTTAAATCAATTTTAATTTCCTTCATTTTAATCAACTGTACTTATTGCTTTTCAAGAATATTAAAGTTTATAAAATTGATAAAAAGATTTTGCTATGATGTGAAATTCCTTTGTATTTAATAAACTAAATATGACTAGATTATAGCAGATTATCAAATAAACATAAATTTCTTTAAGCAATGATTTAAATATAACAAAATAATAAGTCACTATAAGTACTGCTATTCCTTAATTGGGGTAGTATTGTACTTAGAAATGTAAAATTTAATCATAAGCATCTTTGAATGTTTAATATTAAACATATGGCAGGCACAAATTAACCTTGTAAGATCTTTAATAAAATGTAAGTAGTATCTGTCTTATTTAATATTTGCAAAGTAATATACATATATAAATAAAAAAGCTTTCACTTGTAATTAAATAGAAATACTGATAATTTGCCTGTAATAGATAAACCTTATTCTAATTTGTATATTATACTTATGTATAAATATATTTTCTCTGTGGCCCTAAATATGATAGGATAATAAATAAATAAAATTATGTTTGAATGCATTCTTAGTTTTTTATGTCCTATTTGTTTTGAAAAAAATTCGTTATTATCTAGAAGTGTATAAAATTTTACCCATATTACGAGAATATAATTATATTACGAAATTAAATATAATTAAATTTCAAAATGTACCTAGGACATATAATAACAAAAAATGTTCATAAAACATAGCATAAAAACATTATTGTTCTAAATCTTTCAGTAATAAATATGCAAAGGTATAAACAAAAAACGTATAGAATGTTTAAAATTTATTTTGTTCGTGTATCTCGTTATATTTCAAAGTATCACTTGCCAAGGAATTTTACAATGTTTATAACTTCATATACACCTTCTTTACCGCTCCGTACCCATAAATTTACCTTTAACACATTAATGGTTTCTTGACATGGATGTAATTTTCTAATAATAAACTATAAAAGAGAATGTCTTTACAGTAGATTTTTTTATACAAAATAGTGTCCTTGGCCATTTGTTAGTAGAACACAAGACAACTGGTGTTCGAAAATTATTGTGTCCTATTTTTTATGCATTCAGGTCATATTCATATAATGAGCAATGTGTGTTCAAAATGGGGGACATCATGAGCACTCATCTTTCTACCATATTAGATCATAATTAACATGAAAATTTTGGTAAAATTTATGTTAAAATAAATAATATTAATAAAAACCATAGATATATATATATATATATATATAAAACTTTTAATGCAATTTTTTTACAACTGCTTTTTTAAATAAATTATTGTAGTTTATATATATGTATAATGGTATGACCATTGCATACTACATTTTCTACAAATACTTTGGTGTTCAAATTACTCTTAGGTACCGTCTTTGTGAAAGTATTTACAGTAATTACAGTATAGAAAAGACAAAGTTTCACTCCATAAGCAATTTGAGAAAAATAATGCTAACGATATCCCATAAATTAATCATTAGTGTGTACCTTACAGTTGGTGTTATACATATTGCGTAAAAGTTTTATTTTATCATACTATCTCCTGTGTACAAAGCAATAAATACACTTATAACATAGTACAAATACATTGCCATTGTCAAACAAAATGATATCTACCTATATAAATATCATTAAATTATCCACATAAAGTCACATAAGGATTACAGGCGATATAATCCATAAATGAAAGCAACTACACTAACAATAATATTAAACATAATTTACCAAAAAAAATTGCATTATAATAAATCTTTTCTGAATAAATCACAGTTTATCATGAAACAAAATAAAGAGAAAAAGGGCTACTAAGTTTTAAGAAATAGGTCGACAATTATGTAGATTTTACCCAATGGTAAAAATTTGGAGATATATTAATTATTATACAACAATAATTTTCAATGTAAACTTATTCTGAAATCACATTATAGAGCTGTCTATCCAGTACCTGGCACTTTATGGCAAATCAAAGTTACATTAGTATTTCAAACGCTAAGAACTTTATCTGTTTGCATAAAATTCAACAAATTTATATGAAAAATTGCAGTTTAATCATTCGTTCTAATATTTGTATTATTTCATATCACTCATTTTTATATTACTTGAACGCGTAATCTTCCTTACTTCTAAAGTAATATCCACAGAAACAGGTTTACTACATATTGTCACTGAGTGAAAAAAGTTATAAAACAGAGTCTTCAAAGTCAGTTTTACTTTCATATGGGGTAAACTTGCCCCATTCACCTCCTGTGCTTTTTATCACTAAACACATTTTTAATTTCCTTGTTACTAATACAGTTAGAATTTGACAAAAGTGCGTTCACATCTTTTATGATAAATAAAGAAATTAATCTTGTTTTATTTCTTTTCTTTGTCAGAATCTGTTATTTCTTTTTTAATTGAGACTTTATTGTCGCATTTCTTGTCTTTATCCGTTTCTGCGAATTCCTTTTTTATTGGAACTTTGTTATCACCCCATCTTGTGTCCGTTTTAAATTTAGTTTCAACCTCAGATCCATTAACCTCGCCAATTTTTTCATCTTGAATTTCTACAACTTCCACTTTTTTCGTATCAGACTGCATCATTTTTGCTGCTATATGATACATATTTTTTACTGCTGTCAGGTATGTATGACATTCCGACTGCACAGAAAAAACATCATATAAGTATATTTTTGAAATATTACATTATAAGAACAAAAAAAAAAAGGAAGAAAACAAATTAAAAAGTGATACACTCACCGACACTTTTCTAAGCTTTTCATCCGTATTTCTTAATTTGTCTTTGTATATTTTTAAATCTTCAGAAAGGACTTTGATATTGTTTGCCTGTTTTGTTGATTTTTCATTTACTACGCACAACTCATGCTGTAATTCCATTAAACGTTCTTCCGTATCCAACCGAGCTTTTTCTGATCTTTGTAACTGGCTAACAAGTTTTTCTACATCTAACAAAGAACCTTTATACATAACAAAACCTTCTGATACAATTGATTCTTCAGACTGTTCCATAAGCGCATCTTCCCTACGTGCTCTTTTTGATGGTGGTCCACTTCCAACGAACACAGGTAACAATTTTTTATTTCCTGAAGTACAAAAATAATAAAATATTAATACGTTATGTATCAATTATTAGGATATGATAAAACTTAAAATGACATTTAAAATATACCAAGTGCTAATGAACGTAATATTTCTTCATCGCTGTCTACCTTAGTAGAATCTGTTTTATCAGTTTCCTTTTCATCTTTCTTTTCCTCCTTTATGTCATCTTCCCTCGACCTGTCTGTTAATTTACGATAATGCAAAGAATCCCTTGTTACAACCTTTTGTACTAACTTACGAACTTGAGCTCTTGATAAATTCAGTCCTAAAGTATAAATAAGTTCTTCTATATCTTTGTCAAATATATAACCACAATGAGTTTGATCGAAATAAACGAAAGATAGTAAGAGATAAGGATCATGTGTATACAATTTTATCTTCCTTTTCCTTCCATCTTTTTCCCTATCTCTTCTACCATCCTTAATCGAATCATCATCCTATAAAATATAATCGTTATATAAATTTTTATAGAAAACATAAGATACATACACATATTTAATATGTTTAAAAATAATTACATCAGACTCATCTTCCTCATCATCATCATCATCATCATTTTTTTCTTTTTCCCGATCCCTGTCATCTGTTCTATTTTTTGCATCTTTTTCATCTTTTTTATCTTTGCTTCCTTCTCTTCGTTTGTCATCCTTTCTTTCATCTTTCCTATTACATCTCTTGTCGTCATCTTTTCTCTTATCATCTTTTTTCTCATCTCTTTTATCATCTTTTTTGTCCTTCTTCTTATCTTCGTCTTTTTCTTTTGGTTTTTCAGGCAGACTACATAATGCTCGATAAATTCGGAAACCAAAATCGCGCATTAACATCTCGTTAAAAAGTTCTGCGAAAAGTGATACCTCAAAGGAATGCTCCTGAATAAAAAAATGGTGATAAAGTATAAATTTTTATATTTGTTTATTTATATGACACTATGTATGCGATTTATATTTTGTGTATAACAAGAAAGAAATAATTACCTTTGTATCTTCTGGTCTATAATCTAAAAGAACGCTCAAAGACATGACAGTACAGTCAAATTTCCCACTTTTAGCCATTCTGGATGGATGGACAATAATATGAGATGATTCGGGTAAAGTATATCGTTTCTCAAGAGCAGCACGTTCGCGTTCACAAAGTTTTCTCCTATCTTCATCGTGCTGCATATTAATGTTACATAAAGTTAATTATTTATATTTTACTGTAATGCTTTGTAGATAAAGCAAAATTACACATATATGTATAAAGAATCTTACATCCTTAATATCCTTGAATTTTTTATCCTCCTCTTCTTTCGGTGGAGGTGAGATATCTTTTTCGTTTTCGTCTATATCATCTTGCCGTCCCTCTTCTTTCGCTTGTTCTGACGTTATTGTTTTCATAAGTCTTGCAAGTAATTGTGACTTCAAACCTTTGCAATTTAAATTACGGGCTGCTAATTCTTGCCTTAGTTCATTCACCTGCATAAAACCAATGGCGTATAAATTTATGCTAAACGATAAAAATATTTATAATCAATTACATTGAAACTAACATTCATAGATTTTGGATCCAATTCAGAGTAATGAGTAGGATCCTTCTTCTCTGGTACTGGATCATCCTGAAAAAAAGAATTCGTGCATTATGTTATAGAAGTAAAGAACAGAATAGAAAACTACAAAACAGAAGCAGCCCCTATATAACGAAACGAAACCACTCCCTCTTCATTCTTTCATCACTCTCTCACATTTTAATGATATACACGGTTCTCCATTCACGATGACCTTCAAGTATGACTCAAGTAACTGCTAGATTCTCATAGTGTCCTGGCTCTGGTGTCTGTGTGGTTGATAGGTTATGGATAATATCAATAATGTTGTATATAACGATTATCAAATGAAATTTTTGAATGATTTATCAATGATGGTGAAGGTTTCAGGAAAGGGAATGGCTCAGCTGTGCTCTTCTCCGAGCTAGGCTTGCTTGCTTCTCTTGTTAATGCAATGTGACTGCCAGTGGCTAAGGGAATACTTGCAATACATTACTCATTGATCTTTTTTGTTATGTTAACTTTCTTTGCTTTACAATCTTTTGATAATCAAGATATCTTAAGATTCTATAGCAATTAATTAGCTATTAGGTCAATTATATATTAAGCACATTACATTATTTTACATAGATCATAAACCGTTCTCTCAATGCTACTAAAAATGTGATATAAGAATGATATGCGTATATCTATAAATAATAAATTGTTCGATTTAAAATTTGATCAATGTCACAACATTATTCATATGTTACTGAGTCATTTTATAAAACTGATATATATTTATGGATTGAAATAATAAAAGTTGAAATATTGATACAGCAATTAACTACTTATATAGTATGATAGCATTCAATAAAAAAAAGCCATTTAGGTGGTCTAAATTAACATTAAAAAGTTAAATGCTCAAGAAACGAACAGACACTTGACGATAGGATCAATGAGCAAGTACAGCCTATATTGAAAATCCAGTTTAGTAATGGGGGAAAACAGTTGCACGATTATATAATGTAATAAAAAGGTAAAAGTAATATGGGATGATGTTGGCAGTGCCTTTTGATCAGCGACGGCAGCCTCATCAGTCTCATTGGCAGCATCCAAATCGTCGGGACTAGAGGCAGCACGCAGCAATTTTCGCTCCAGTTGTTTCTTATAGTTGAGTTGCAGACCATCCCATTCCAATTTAGTGGGTACACAGCTCCAAACATCTGGGAGAAATAGTATGACGGTTTCAACGCGAGAGGGCACCACTCGCCCCGACTTGTGGGTAGTTTCTGCACGTCTGTAGTAGAGTTCCAGGAAACGGTACCTGTGCCGCAAGGAAAAACAATACCCAAACGTCAACTCAGGTTAATGCCGCTTAGCTTTGCCTTATATGCTAAGTGTTCGTTCGCTTGTTCGTAAAGCCCACGCACTGCATACAAAGCCACACACAGCGCACATTGTAGACCGTTTGATAAAGCACAACTGAATGGGTCACAATGATCATAGAACAATAGTGATGATCTTGTCTGCCACGACTGCTTGAATATCATCTGGGTGCTCGATACAGGATCCAGTGCAGCAATCTCCATCGGTCGGTCGTGTATAGAACAAATACATACCTCCTCTGTAGAGATTGAGCTACAACTTTAGTTATCAATTCAGAACTCGCATTAGAAGTTACTTTCTTTCACGGATGGTACACCTGCCGGATCTTTCTTAACACTATAACAATCTATCTCACGTCTTCAACATAATTAAATTATATGCCGTATCATACATTTATACAACATGGAATGCTGGACGGAGCCGACGAGTCCAAAATTTTCAACCAATGAAAGTTTTTAATTTTTGTGATAATCTTTTCTTAAGTAACTTGACAATGTATCGGCGAATAATGGAACAATAATGGGCAGAAATACTAGATAGCATCACGTTGCTCTTTCGATGTAGTGCTTTAAATTCTATTTAAGATAGCAATAAAAGTAGAAAAGAGTATCAATATTTGGAGAACCGTACCACTGAGTGCAACTGGATAGATCTATCCCCGTGAGCGCTTTACAGGTCCTTACTGCTGTTCTAATCAATACCGATGGGTCCTTTTCAGGATTAGGACCATCCAAAGAAGGACTCCATGGTCCACCAATAGCCATCGTTTCATTTTTACCCCGCAGGCCTACTAGGAAATTTATTAAACGCGTAGGATGTACATAATCGCGATCTGGATCTCTATCCTCGGACACACCACAACACCGTTTATAAATTTCTTCCATGGCAGGCATAGATATCAACATAACCTATAAAATAATATGTATAACTTAATAAAAAGTATTCATTTCAAAAGTTATTTTATCAATAATTTTTACAACTGTAATATAACAAACCTTTGCAGAGAAAAGATAATCAGCATCTGAAGGTTCTAGTACTGCTGAATTTTCGACATAAGGATCAACATCCTTGTGCATGACATGAAAAGAGCATGGTTTATTAAGGGCAAATGGCATATGTGGCGGAAAAGCATCAACCCATCGGAAATTAGTAGAAAAAAAATCGCTAGGAATATACATATTTTGATAACGTCTTCTTATCTCAAGTACATCTGCTTCGGGTCTAAAATAATAAGTAATTAAGTCTTATTGTTTCAAGTATATTACAAGAATGTGGTACATAACAATATGATTTTTAGTAATATCACGTAAAAAATATACTTACAAATCAAGTGCTATTTTTGGTATCTGTACCATGTATCGTGGCACAACTCTGGTACGTCGTCTTGGTCTTGGAGATTTACTTCTCCTAGTCCTCGACGGACTACGTTCCTCTTTTTTTTCACGTTCTCTAATTCTTTCTTCACGACGCCTTTTTCTCTCAATTTCTTCTTCCTCATTTTTCCGTTCGCGTGGAGACCTTTCTCTTACTCTTCCAACTTTGTTTCGGTTACTAGCTGTATTAGCACTTGTTGCACTAGTTGTAAATCTACCAACAATTATATGTCTCTTCAACAAAACTATTATACTACATACTTTGTTACAAAAAGTGTTCACATGACATACCTAAATTTTGTATGTAACCATGATCTGTTATTATTAAGATGTATGTAATCTAACCTAGTATTAATTACCTATTATTAGCATTTTCAGCAGGTGGAGGTACAGCATTATATGTTCCTGAGGTTCGATTCTGTTGAGGTTGTGATTGTTGTTGTTGACGAGTGGCTTGATTATTTTGTTGCGTATTAGTGTTATTATTATTATTTCCCATAGGAAGTACTTGTATTCTAGTGGCACTCCATTTAAATGGCATGGATGGATTATATGATGCTTCCACCAATACTCGATCACCCACAACAGGATTAGATCCTTTAACACACGCACTGTAAGAGTTTAATGTCATGTATTATAAATTTTAACTTACAAATATAATAAACATAGTCTTGTATACTATCATTACTTTGTTTGAAAGAATACATCTTCATCCACAAAACCAAAGTTGTCATATACTTGTGTAACTGTTCCAGTAAAAACTCTTTGCTTGGTAGATGATGAAGGTACATTTTGTTGTACTTGCTGTGGAACACCAGCGACAGAAGGTTGAAATGCATTTGTATTTAATGCTCTTGGTGGTGGATAGGAAACAGTAGCTACTTGTGGATATAATTGACCAGCTATACCCGATGGCAAATTAGATCCAAGTGTTGCCATTGAAGCCATTGTTATATTGGGCTATTTTATAAGATACATGTTAATGTATATCAATAAAAATTATAATAGACATAGATTAATAAAGATAACCATGAGATATAATAAAAATTTAACATGTTATTAATAATAAGGCATTACATATTCTTATTATATTATTTATACATATATTCTAAAGTAAGTTATTATTCATACTAACCTGTTGTAGTCCTAAACTTTGTTGATAAACTTGCTGAGTTTGTTGTTGATACTGAACCATAGGTTGTCCACCTATACTACCCATTGCTTGACCTAACATTTGCTGTTGAATGTTTTGAATTCCTTGTCCTATGTATAGGTGGAAATAAAATATCCCAAATTTATATATTTAAATATTATTACACCTAATTATTTATGATATATCAATCATATTATAAATGCGTTGCACAATTTATATCGATAAATTAGTTTGTTTATTTGTAGTATATCCTACGAACATCTCACATTTTTGTACATAAGTACATATAATAAATTTCATATACACAAATACATAGTTACATACAATAAATTTTCTTCTTCGAGATACAAATTAAACAATAATTATAAAAATATTTACATTGCACAAATACACTATTTATATTTAAAGAACGATTGCTCCAGGTATGATATTCATATGAATATAAGTAAAATATATTTACAAATAAAAGAAAAAATTCATTTGTTTCAAAAATAACTATTGCAAATTAAAGATGAAACACTAAAAATTTTGTTTCTTTCAAAGCATTCCATGTTTATTACTTAAAAATATGAATTATGAATTAGTTTTCAATAACTTGATATTGCACAAAATATTGGTAAGAAATATTTTATATATTTATTGACTTGTATAAGTTGTAACAGAAATTTGGCAACATTGTTGACTTGCACACGGATCGACAATAAGACATATATTAGTAATAAAATTACTTTACCTGCATTACGAACCCACGGTGGGTTTTTACCACCTCCAAATGGTGAAAGATTACTCATTTCCTAAGGAATATGTGATATTATTAACAACACAAATTTAACGATATTTTGACTACACTTAATTAAGCGTCCTTCATTCGGGCGCCATCTTTTCACCTATAACTACTGAAATCAAATGTTACTCTATGCAGGAAGCGAAATTAAATTTTCAATTTTTCAAATGTTCTTAATGCAATTTTTACGCAATATAGATATTACTTCAAATATGCAACACAATTAATTTTTCTAAATTACTGTCTAGAAATAAATAATTAGAATTTAAATGATGGTAAAAAAATTTTTTAAGTTTTAATTTGATTTTGTTATGTACTGATTGTCAGACGCACAATAGAAGCATAGGAAGCATATTCGTTACATTCAGACTCGATAGAAACAGTTACAGTCTTATTATCGAAAGTTGGTATTTAATATTTTAATGTATTTGAATTTGTGTATTTTTGAGAACAGTAGTTTTAAATCTAAGGTAATAATCGATTGTTTAAATGTGATTTTATTGAATAATATATTAATAGAAAATTCAAGTGATATATTTTTACTCTATTATGGCGATAATGACATGAAAACGTCATGTCCGGCGGTAGATACACAATAAAATAGAACAGAATCATGATTGGTCCACAATCAAAAGATTATCAAGATCCAAGGCAATTCATGACATAACATCCTTTAGTTATGTTAAATGAGTCATAATAGTGTAATTGCATGCTCTCTTTTCCATTACGAAGTGAAACAAGATTCCCGGTAATAAGCTATAATTGAAAAAGTATCAACGAAACAAAAGATAAGAATTTAATAACTAGATTGCATATTTTTATGCATTTATAGGAAACAATGCTACAAAGAAATATTTAACAATTTTCTATCGAAGTTCTACTTTTTTAATTTCCGAAAATATGAATTTGCATAAAAACCCGCAGTCTATTGATGAGAATATACATATAAATATATGTAGTTAACATGGACTATTAATATTTTAAATAAAATTTAGCGCACAGCTCGCAATATTTTTCAATAACGTAAAAATGAATAAATTAATTCTATGTGCAAACATATAAACATTCAATTTAAATCATGGATATTTTTAATAATTTGCAAATTATAAAATATGCTTAATTATTGGAAGATATGTATTATACGCATTATACGCCAATAACAAAAATAACAATAGCATACATTGTTTTTGCCACTCACGTTAAGAAACTTTAAGGCGCAACCACATAAAGATATGTAATTTAAAATCACATGAATTTATAAAGTAAGCAGAAGAATGCGGCGTAACGAATATTTCCAACACGAAATTATAATCACAAAAATGAATTTTATAAATAGAATTATCGTTTTGTGTAAATTTTATATTTTCATGTAGAATTTTATTCTAATTAAGTTTTTCGTTTCTATAAGTTTCAATATGAATATTATGTGTTCTTTTTATTATATAACAAAGCATATTATTGGTTGTTTCACATTTATATATATAATCAACATTTTCTGTAAATTTTATATTTTCATTTATACTTTTACTTTAATTGTTATTATTATTATTATTATTATTATTCTATAAGTTTTAGTAGAATACTATATATTCTTTTATATAGAATAATAACTTTTCCGTTACACGATCAAAAACATAACATGCTATTGGTCATTTCACATGGTCATGGAAGATGTCGTATCTTATTGGTTAACTTTAGGGAGCATGCTCGTCGTTCAATAATTATCGATATTAAACGGAAAACTGCCATTTTATTACATAATAATTTCTTGAAATCGTAACTGATCGTCTTTGGAAAATAATAGAAACTATATTGCTCGGTAGAAACGAAAGATCGAGCCGTTTGAAATTGATTTTTCAGGTAACAAAGTTTGAACATGGCGTTGAGATCGATCTGCCGGCTGTCAATTGATTCGACCTTCAGCCATTTGAGCCATTTGGGAGCCACCGCCCGGCCGAGACGATCGTCTTTCGCATTGCTCGCACGAAGTTTCGCCACTGTTGCAGAAAATATGAGTCTGCCGCGCGTTTTCTTTGACATGACCGCGGATAATAAACCCGTGGGTCGCATCGTAATGGAGGTGAGTGAAAATTGTGCACGATTAATATGGTTTCCACTTCTTAAATGTGTTGTCGTCGGAATCCCGGCATGATTGGCCATCTTGGATTTTCTTGAAAGCCGGTTATGTGAGATGATTTTCGATTGGAATTTCCTTCAGAATCGTTATCACGCATATTTTTATTGTTTAAAATTGCTACTTTGTATCAATAAAATGGAATCTTCATTTGCTTGATGTAGCAAAGTATAATTTGGATAGATATAACGTGTATTGCGTTACTCACTCTTTTGATCTGCAGTGAATCGTAAAATTTTCCATTCACCGATTGCTGCTGACACGTTTGATTACGTATTCCGCACAGGTGAAACTTGAATGCGCAACTATGAAATATGTTTTTAGGAATTATTTTGAGAGTTCCAAGTGTTGTATAAGATTAAAATATTGCGGTTACATCTTTTTTTGTAATTTATTGAGGAGGTGGAAAAAAAAGCAAAAAGAGATGTGAACAAATTACGAATACGTCATAGATATAGTGGAAGTGGCAATACAATTTCATTTGCATTTAAGTCTGAACGTTTTTTATTATATTATACTGTAATGCGTTTCTTACTATGCTATAAATTTAGTTATTGATGCTACACATATATGTTGTTATATAAATAGATTAATTTTTCACTTCAATAAATCAAATCTATACATTATACCTTAACCATTTGAGTCCTAAGCAACGCGATCGCGCTGTTCAGATTTTGTATCAAAAAGTCCCAATACATTTGAACGATACGGAACACTGATGATATTTTGTGTTTCATTGTTATCTTCTCAATAATTTTTATTGAACAAAACTTGAAATATTTATAAACTAATATTACGTATATATAATAATATATATGTATTTCATAAAATAACAAATATGATGAGCGCTATTGCGCCGCTTGTTTCTCTTCGCAATCGATTAAGACAAGCGCTATCGCGCTGTTCGGGATTTTTCGACCCTGTTTTTTCAAAGACCCCTGGGATTCAAACTGTTCAAAGAATGACTTGTAGATTATGGCATCGTTGTATTATATCCTATATTAATTATTATTAACAATTTATTTTTGATGATCATAATTAACTAACTTTTCTTTAAATTTTAGAAATAGTGATTCATTTAAGTGCAAATGTTATTGTGCGTATATAAAGCATAACTACATTTTTATTTTCATTTTTTAAAAGAATTGTATTAAATTTTCAGTTGAGGAGTGATATTGTCCCCAAAACAGCAGAGAATTTTAGAGTTCTTTGTACTGGTGAGAGAGGCTTTGGTTATAAAGGAAGCAGTTTCCATAGAGTGATTCCAAACTTCATGTGCCAAGGAGGTGATTTCACCAACCACAATGGCACTGGTGGAAGGTCCATCTATGGCGCGAGATTTGACGATGAGAACTTTACATTGAAACACACCGAACCTGGTATTCTTTCCATGGCAAATGCAGGTCCAAATACAAATGGTAGTCAGTTCTTCATCACCAGTGCCAAAACAAGCTGGCTTGATGGCAAACATGTTGTATTTGGAAAAGTTATCGAAGGAATGGATGTTGTTAGAAAAGTATGTAATATAATCATATTTTTCGTCTTTTATTTTATTTTATTCTATTTTATGAATAGATATTATAGCAGAGAAAGAATATTTGTTTTTTCTTATTTGTTTTAATATTTCCTTTAATAAACATTTATTTTACTTTTCTATATTATAACTTGATAAAGAGTAATTAATACTTTCATTGCTTCTATCTTGAAGTTTTTAATTTAAAAAGAGGTTGATACTTTAACATAGCGCGTATTACTTATTGTTTTTATAAGGAAGAATATAATATGTGTATCTTTTTTTCAGTTGGAAAGTATGGGATCTCAAAGTGGAAAGACTTCCAAAAAAATCGTAGTAGCTGACAGTGGAGAACTGTAATTGTTCGACTAGATACTCTAATGACTGCATTTTTATTTAGCTGTTGCATACAACTGTTGCTATCTTTATTGTATGACTCATTCATTCTAATCATCACCATTTTCCCTTAATATTATGGACTTAGTTTCCATATTTAAAAAAGTGTATATTTACCTTAATTTGGTATTAACAAATCAAGTGCATTGTATTATTTTTTTTATTACAATTAATTGAAATTGGAATATACAATGAAATAGAATCTAATGAGATAATTTCTTGTTCTGTCTTTTTTTTAATTATAAAAAACTTCAATTTCTTGTTTATTATTACCTGCAATAAGCAACATACTTCTCCTATATTAAAATGGAATGTAAAACAAATGAAAAAGATTTAGATCCACATTCTTCCATGGAATATTGATCCTTTAATGGTATTAAATGGTATATCACAGTAAAACGTACATATATGAACTGTACGTCTTATAAAACTTTCCTGTGTGTACTATTCATATTTTAGTATCTAATAAGAATAAAATTCGTAAGCATTTACTTACATTTCTAAGGTCCATAAATAATTAGTGAGTGTTACATGATTACTGTATAATGCATTTATCTGTGACGTTACGATATTTTAACTTTTCTATTGTGCTTTTATACTTAGAACCACCAAAATAATGCTCATTATCTAGGGCATTATTCGTTTTGATATGTATACACCATCCCATTTCTAAGCACAGATTGGTAATAGAGGTTTGATTAGTGTAAACCATAAGATAATGCCTTTAGATAATTCCATCTTCTTCTAATGTAACACTAACGTTGAAAGATGTAGTTGCAGCGGTCACAGTAATTGGGATTTCTATAAAATAAAATTGTTTTCAGAAGTAATTGTTGTACGTTTACTATCACAAAGTATGAATTCCTATATTTCGGCGGAATCGTTTCACTAAATTTTATAATTTGTTTCTACAATGTAAAATTTCTTTTGATTTTAGTGAATTTATATTCTAATGTAAACAGAAAACATTTGGAAATAATATTATAATTTGCAATTATTTCTATTTTCACTATTAACATTCTTATTGAATTATCGAACAATTAATGAACTCAAAACAAAAGTTGGTAGAATTTCTATTTATTTTTGAATTTTTTAGATATTTTTACTTTTCATGATATCCAGCTTTTTTATTCGTTCAATTACAATGAAATTATTTCGATAATAAGAAAGCGATAAAGTAAAAAGTTGGATGGAAAATAAACCTTAAACATTATGTTAAAGTGATAAAAATAAATTTTCAAGGTGGTTTTTATAATAACCTATGATCACATAGATCATTTTAATTAACAAATAAGTATATTTCATAATTTTTAGTTTTTCTTAGAAGTTAAGTTGTGGATTAAAAATGTATGATGTATTGTAACTTGGCTTATATTTTTTTATATCTATAACTAACGTAGGCATTTAAAAATAGAAAGGTACGTAAATAAATCCTGTAGTATGGATCTTTCCATGTCTAGTAATAAAACAAGGAGGAAAAAGAATAAAAAGATGTATAAAAGAAATTTCATATGAAGCATAACTATAATGTCTTAATAATACCGTATGACATATAATTACTAAACATTGCTAAAATTATTTTGTTATAACTAAATTTTAATTTCTTTGTCTTATGTCACTATGATATAGAAAAATTATGTTTCTATTTTCATGAAAATTGGAAAACTAATATTATTTAAAATTATTGCAAGCTTATTTATAATTAGGATACGTTTTTAATTTTGTCTTTGAGAATGAAGTGTTACATTACTTTTGCAAATTGATTTACATAGTATTACTGATCTGTTGACTATAAATAATTATAATTGTTTGTTTAGTTAATATTAGCATCGAAAGAACTAAAAATTTATTGTTAATTAGTATATTGTAAGAAAATTTGTTTAGAGGATGAAGTATTTTGTCTGTGAACGATAGAAACTAATTGTAAGAATTTTACTTTTTTTTATACAATAAAATTTGCATCTCTATTATTTGCGGTATTCATTAAATGCAATTGCATATTAGAATCTTAGAAGGAAAATTATATTTCTAACGTACACTTCTGTACGGAATCTTGTTGAAATAATGATAAAATTATTTATATTATGTGTCGTAATAGATTAGATTACTTAAATTATGAATGTTATAAAATTATATAAATGAGTGATAAGCGTAGATAAGCGTGATTTAAAATCATAAATAGGAAACATGTTTGCACTGTATTATTTATTTTATTATAGATATATAACATTTCTGACTTGCTCCTACTCATTATTTATTTACAGCTTATCTATATCAATGTGTCGCAAACACATTATGATGTCAATTCCAATTCCTCGTACTTTTGGTCGTAATATCTATGTGGTAGATAAGTTTTTACGTGATGAAACTTAATCAGAAAATCATCACAGTTATAAAATAATTTCCTTTTAATAAAATGTATGTTTATATTTATAAAGGTATTGTTTGAACAGTAATACATACGATAAGGAAGAAGAATACTTTATCTCGTTTAAGATCAAAGTTATTTAGTCGTAAGATATTTTGTAAATTTAAAAATCGAAAATAAATTAGGGATATAAAGATACAATTTTTAGATTTTTTTCAGTGCTTTATTATTTAAAACAGTTAAACGATTTGTTATATCCATTCTGCCAAATCCCTTTTTCGACATTTTTTGACATTCCAGGCGAATTTAAATTTAAAGCGAAAATGATTGTTATTTTATTATATCATATATCGAAAATACGACATACAAGAGAAAAAGGTATGATTTATTTCATTAATTTAACAAATTCGTGTTGTCCTGGGATACAAGCATATTTGCACTGTTTCTATTCATGTTTCTGTTTATATTCATATTAAAATGGTACATATTTGTAATTTTCTGGTAAACTAAATCGGTACCCACATGAAAGTAGAAATAGTCATTGAGATCGTGGCACTTTAAATTTCAAATTTAATTCTTCAACACGTTAAGTGTAAGGTGTTCGTCGGTGACCTACGTCTTTCAACTAAATTTTTTAGAATGATAAAAATAGGATAAATGTCATGGTTTAAAAAATGGTCGGCAATGTGAATGATTTAGGTAACAGTGTCAGAGAAAAGGTACGCAAATACATTAGAATATTTTGCAAGAATAAAATGTCTTGGTATGGTACGCTTTAATCTATCTATCCAGGACAAAATACGTATAAAAATCGCGTGGCAATCAACATAATAAAAAAAAGAGAAACAGATGCTCCTGATTCTTTTTTACTACATTTTCATAAAATCTTCTAAATGTTCAATCCTCATAGAATGAAAGGGAGAGCATACGTTTGAATCTCCGCAGATTTTATTAATTCTGTGAAAGGTGAAACCATAAATACAATATGAGTATTATATCAACGTTATTTCATACAGGTAACAACATATTATTATGTACGTAACAGTTATATTTAATGAAACATTTACATATCCAGTAAATCCATGTTCTCTGCTAAAGGTTCGTTTATTAATAAAACTGCCATAATCGTTCACGCATTGTTCGCTTCCTTAATTATTTTTCAAAGTATAACGATGATCAATGATGCGACAGAAATGTCACGTACATCCCAACAATCTTACATGAGATTTCAGCTATGTTTTTACTATACAAATTAAGTCATTATTAAAAGTATATATATATATATACATATATATATATACATGTCAATTTTTATACACATAATTATACGTATTTATATATGTATGTGTATATATATATATATATTTATATAATATATTACAATGATTTAATAAACCTTCATTTTCATTTAATATTTTCATTTAATAATTTAATAAACCTTCGACCCGCAAAGGCAAATAAATACACGCATAACATTTTTCTTCAGCGGCATTCTTCTAGAATTGTATTTGTTGAAAGAGGGATAGCGTTAAGCGTTGGAATAAAGAATGACGAATCGTTATTCTTTAACCATCGTACCTAGATACATATTTATTGAGTTACTTGTATTTTAATCGAAGTCTAATATCCTCCATCTGTAGGTGTAAATATTACTGCCGTTGTTAATGTTATTTAAGTTTTACTACTGGAAAGGAGATTTAAGTTTGAAGGCAGGCAAGTCTACTGTTCTTAAAGCTGACATTTAGACGTCTAAGATTTTTTGTGTCTTTATTGACAAAAATACATTTGACTTTGCATATCTAAAGTAAAGGATTTGTGTTGTTTAAAATAAATAGATCATCTTTCTCTAGAAAATTCAATGTGGTGAAATTAGAGTATGAGATAAAAGAAATACTATGCATATGATTTGATTGAAATTTTGAAAGTGTATAGACCCTGTTTTAGAAATATGAGTATTAATTCGGCAGACTATAAATTTATATTACAAAATTAACTGTTTTCTACTTTTGTTGTACTTTTCTTCTACTTTCTTGGCATTTTACTGAAAATGCTGGAGATTTTAAATCAGTAATTAATAAAGTGAATTCATAAAATAACTTTTAAACGCATTGCTATCTAAAGTACAAATTCTTACGTTTTTGTAATATATTTTTATAGTTATTGTATGTAACGTATTTGAATCTTTACGTGTAGGGTTAAACTATTTTGTCCGCATTTTATTCAGTCATTTAAAACATCAAAGCAAACTTATTTCAAGTGAAAAATAATCCTTATTCCTCTAAGCAGTATTCATTATAAGAACTAATTTTACATATATAATCGTAACAAAAAAGAAACATTAAACAGGCATCTATAGTTATTGACATTTATCTTTTGTATGTTCATTTACGAGGAAATGGTACTTAATGTAAAAGCGACTGGATTTCATATTTTTAACTACTGTGTACATGTATTAAATCTTATTGTCCTTCTTAAAAATTAAATAAATACTCATAATCCTAAAACATTCTTTCTATGTTGTACTAGATATATATACAATTAAAATGTGTAATAATGCGAATGACAAGCTAGTTCAAGTAATTATTTTGCTTAAACGTAAGTTAATTGAAATCAAATGAATGTTATACACGCACCGTGTATTATGAACTATTGATTGATTGACGCTCATATTTAATTATTAATGAGAGAATTAGAAAAATCAAATTGAACGTAATCTGTCCTTCTTATATTTATTAAAATAAGTTCTGGGGTTTGAAACACTCGAGATTAGAAATTTTGATTAATGTTTCACACTATGACTGGACGCTTGTTGTAATATCTTTTGTACGGGATACACTATACATACACAAGATCAAAATGGAATTTCGAAACGATCGTATCGTTCAACAACAATCTCTTTTACCTTTGATTCTCTTCATAAAAACGCAATTCTCCTTTACGGAACATCATATAACATTTATTGTACGATATATTGTTCAATTATATTTCGAAATTTTCAGCTTCGAATCTTTGTTTAATTATACTGTGGAATTAAATATCATACGTTATTTAAATATAGAGATTGACTAAACTTTTGCCCACATTTATTTGCTGAAAGCTGTATCCACCGAGATGTTTAAATCTGCGAAATTTCATGGACTTTTATATTTAATTTTTCACCATGAATCCCGCTTTGCGATACAATACATATTAGGTTTACAATCTCTTAAGTTTGCAGTACCAATGCTGATTTTATCTGAAACTATCTGTTTGCAAATGATGGTGATATCTTTCTTCGTTGGAATTACCCTTCACTTACAAATTAACAATTATTAGCATTGAACAGTATTGTTAAACTTCAATAAAAATAGAATCGATAACTAAACGTTAGTTAAAGAAACTTCCTATTGCAGATATAACAAATCATATTGAATTTTGTTTAGAAAGCAATAATAAAAATGAGTATCTTTTTGTGAAAATAATTTATAATATTTCACTCAACTTATTCGTATAAGAGATATTAGTTTGTTTAAATACCCTGTTGCATCCTTTTATTCATTTTCAACCCAATTTTTTCACAACATTAAAAAATATTTTAAGCCTGAAGAAAAATATGAAAAACTTTTTATTGGCATGACTTCTCTATTTCATGCTAAACATCCTCTTGAGATATTATAAATCTTTCTTGTTTACTAAAACCAGAGCCTAACTGAAATATACGAGGATCGCAACAGGATTAATCGTAATACATGATTAAATACAAGCAATATGTAAGCTATATTTTTACTTTTTACTTCAGAAATAAATATTTCACGAGCATCGTCTTTAGCTTAAGGAAAATAAACTCGTGAAATTTAATTTAAAAACGTCGTTAAACATGGAAATGTTGCAGGATAACAAATTAGAAGAGATATATTAAATAAATCACAGCTCAGGTATCTATAACATGTGATTCTCTTAACAAATCTGTTTCATTCATCAAGCGACTGCAAAATTTCCGTAAAATCAGAAGCGGTTTCACGAATAATACGCATTCGTAAACATGATAGATAAGAGTTAGTATCGCGGCGTTTTAGAGTATCTATGAGTGTAATATGGAAAGTAAAAAGATGTACAATAAAAATAGTTCGCTTTCCAAGCTATCACTAACATTGTAACGAATTATTATACATACAGCGGCTCACGAAAGTACTCGGACGCTTACAGAAACTTTCCATGAATATTTTGTTGAAGCTTTTCATGAATCTGAAAATGCATTAGGCTGTGCCAAAAGTTTCTTTCGTTTTGTTCTATTACTACAAAATGGATCATACATATTCCGATAAAATAATATAAAACAAAAAGGGTCGTGCATCTATTATTTCCTTATAAAACGAAAGAAACTTTTGGAACACCCTAATACAAACGTAAATAGAAATTATAAGATGCTTATTGATTACCATCGGTATTTGCACAGTTAATTATGTATTGTATAAATAAGTCACAATATTTTTAGTAGGACCATTTTTACCCCTAATCAATCATATGTTTAAAATTACTCTTCACACTGTATATTATTTTTTTGCTATGTGTACGTTTGCAATAAGCATCTTCTAACTTCCATATATACATTTCCAAATTGGTTTCAATTTTTACCGGTGTAATCATGATAGACACGTCTCATTACAGTGAAGTGAGAAAAAGACTAACGTACATAATATATATTCGTAAAAATCTTCTATCATATAACGAGTGTTCGAATATTTTCGTCAACTACTGCATACATATTTCATGGATATTTGTGTGAGATTAAAATCGACAGAAATGATAAAAGAATATCGTCGTAGGGGTATAGCAATAAGAAAGTACAAGGAAAGTATAGCTCGTTAATTTGAGTTAAACGAGATTGTCAGTCATCTATTAGGTCGTGTTAATCTCTGAATAAATCCTTAAATGAAGAAGCGTTAATTAAACGAGAGAGACTCGCATTTGTGTTTCCATACTACTTGACGAATAGGTCCTTCAGGGAAGAACAGATAGACGGTTCGCAGGATTCCGTTTGCTCTTGGTCCTTGGTACTTGAAAACCAACTTGCCACTTTGCCTGACCTTGGTTTGTTCGGAGATACCGAGGGCTTTCCGCTCGATCCGGATGCCTCCGTATCGTTTCCCCTTTGTGCCGTTAAAATCTTCTCAATTGCGCTACCCAATACCTACGAACAAAATTGTTCTTACAAATTTATGAATATTATGTGTTTACGTATTTGAATGAAAATTTTTATGAAACGAGATTTCGTATTAAAAGATGGCCAAGAAAATGGTAGCTTAATCCGTGGAAAATGAAGCAGTAAAGTAACGCACAGTACTTGAACGATATTAAAATACGTAATAGTACGTTAATACGATAATTTACATATTCTTTTGCTAAGATGAAAATGTATATGTAAATTTACTTGACAGAAGTATATCACAATGGTCATAATGTTATAAATATTTAAATTTTTTACAAGCATCATAAAATTGTAGAATCTTGACGCAGGAAGAAATAGTTAACAAAGAAAAAAAAATATATTGGACAAATTCTAGTACCTCTCTTTTATCGCGTAAAAAAGAGAAACTAAAAGTTTCACTCCAGAGAATGGACTTCGTTCGAAGTCGAAAAGATAGTTTACAATCATTACGTGCAATATCGCAGATCCACCATCAGAAATCAGTAATATTAGAATAAAATTCATATTGGATTAAAAGAGGGGTCAAGTTGGGGTTAGGTCAAAAAGTAGCCGGCGAGGCAGCCAGCTACGCTCGTTAAAGCCCAGAACTGAAGACGACGCGTCGCGAGTTCGAATCCTCGGCATATTTATCGTGTCTTTAAAAACGAACGGAAAAACCAAGATTTCTCTTACAATATGCAAGCGGCCAAGCCACACCCCTTGCATGTGCTGTGGATGTACTTTCTGGAAGTACTTGGTTAAACGTGCTTGGTGTTGAGCACACAGGGACCCACCCCGACGATCAACTCGCGCACACACTACTGGCGTCCCGCCCGTGGAGGTTTTAGCCGGTAAGAATCCGGCACTACCTTCTGCCCACCTACGTTAGGGAGGGTGGTAAGGTGTCTATGAAGATTTCCTCCACGTAAAAAAAAAAAAAAAAA
>NT_176574.1:392150-392769 GCF_000188095.3 Bombus impatiens
TCACAGCGGTTCGCGGGCCTCTCTCGATCGCAGTCGGGACGATTATCGTGGAGGTTTTCTTAGTCGGTTGGAGTCGGACACTACCACGCCGCTTTCCCCAGAAGCGGCCTGGCGTCCGTGCGGATTTCCTCCACGTAAAATATAAAAAAAAAGTCAAAAAGTGGCCATTTTTTACACCTCCTTGCGAACGAAAAATTCTTGCGGGACGTTTAAGAGCATCTATCAAGATACAAAGAATTATTAGCTTTATCCGAAATGCGACATGGAAGTTGAAAGAGATGAGTGCAGAGATGAAAAAATCAGGCAGAAGTCGAACTTACTCACGCGCTACACTTGATCTTCATTTTCTTTAAATTTTGATCCAGCTGATAAATCGATAATCAAATCAAGCGAACGAAGTTTGAAATCAAGCGAATCTGAAGTACCATCAGACTGTTGCTACGTGAGAACAATAGCCAACAACGATCTTGTACTTCGTATTTGCTCGATTCCAAACTCTAATCGATTTACCAGCAGAATTTACCAGCAAAATAATTATTCAGAGATTCTGTCGGTAAATCAATCGAAGTTTAAAACTGAACGAATCCGAATTACTGCGAGATCGTTGATGGCTATTGTT
>NT_176574.1:393013-403888 GCF_000188095.3 Bombus impatiens
TCTCACGTAGCGACAAACTGATGGTACTTCAGATTCGTTTGATTTCAAACTACAATTGATTTATCAATAGAGTTGTCGAAGAATTATTTTGTCGATATCGGTGTAGAACAATAGCCAACAACGATCTCGCTGCACTTCACATTTGCTCTGTTACAAACTTCGATTCATTTACCAGCAGAGCATCTGAAGAATTATTTCGCACATTGATCATCTAGAAAAAAACGAAGAAGAGATGGAATTGTAATAACATTTTTTGTTGCTCGTCGAGAGCCGTTCTTAAACATTTTGCAGGAATTTTCCCTTCGCAGGAAGATCTAAAAATGGCCACTTTTGACGCTCTCTTTTCATCCCGTATGAATTTATTTTCGATATTACCGATTGATAATAATGTCACTGCGATATTGTCCGCAATGATTGCAAATTATCTTCTCCGCGTTTCAACTATATCGATAATAAAGAATATCGAACAGCAATTACTTAATTACACGTTGTTGTTGACTTTATTAATTTTTACGATAAAGTGCATTCTCCGGAAGAGATTTTACGATTTACGATTTTCTTTTTCATTCCTCCTTTCACCTACGATGGTCCTTAAACAAGAAACGATATCGTAACGAGAAATACAACTTACCTGAGCGTCCACTTTGGTTCCACTAGTGTCGTCCCATACGACTTTGTGTCTGACGTCGCTGTTAGGGGACGTTTTACCCAACGTTTCCTTCACCGCCTTCACTACCTTCGATTTATCGAATTTAAGGCTTAAGCTGGCCGTTATTAAATCTTCCGGCTTCTGTTTCTTCGACATCGGTTGGTGTCTCTTCGTGAACCAATTCGACGGTGCCATAATGGTCGAAGCGGCAGCTTTCGAGGATCCGCTAAGCTTACCCTTGGCTCCGTGCAATATCGACACGTCGAAGCTGTTGGAACGGAAGCTCTTCAATCGATTTCGTTTCTGTTCGGCCGTTTTTCCGGACCAGCTTGATTTGCTATCGTCCCGCGAACTCGACGCTTCCTCGCCGCATCGGTTAATTTCCGTCGCGGAAGACGCTAACGAGCTTAGGATCGATATCAGATCCGTATTGGAGCAGACGATGCCCGCAGCACCGGAAACCGATGCACTCACGGCTCTTGGCAGTTCCGAGACGCGCCTTCGGAGAGAAGACGTCGGCGAAACCGACGGAGCAGGCATTTCAGAGAATCGTCGTTTCGGATATTGAGTGTAACGTTGAGCGGAGCTGTTACCTTCCAGCGGCTGTATCTCGCACACTTGCTCCGTCGACGTCTTGTACATCTTTAAGCGTACCTGGCAAACGGATTGCTTTTATTCGAAAGACAGTTTCTTTCTTATCATAATTCATGCGTTACGATACATGTTTCGATGATCGAGCCGTTAAGCGTGACAAAGCGATGGAACAGTTTCGCACAGAAATTCCAATTCTAAAATTATCTTAGGGATTCTAGGGCGTGATAACATCTTGGAACGCAAAGTTATCGATGTGTCGATGAAAGTTAAGCGAGCTTTATCGAAGCACACACGTTCGAGTCTTTTAGCGATTGCTAGGAATACGCGTAATGTTCTTTTCTGTGATCCGAGAAGTTGAACGACTACAAAAGGCGTATGCAGAGCATTTCGAAGCGGAAGAAGAGGCAGATTATTTAATACGTAATATCTTCTTTTATAACGTATCTAATATCCTAATAATTAGATGGTCGTAATATAAATGTTTAGAATCAGAAATTATCTGTTTATTTAGAGATCCGTTTGATGCAAGATCTAAAATCAATCAAATCGGATTGTACGGACGTATTTGTCTCTGCTAATCCTTTGACGTCGATACCAACTATGTATATAGCGAATGACGGTTACCAGCCAAGATTATGAGCACGTAGGGAAGAAGAGAACTGAACGCTTGCTGTTTCGATAACGACGATCCATAAAAATCCGAACTCTAACAAAGAAACGCGCGATAACGAATACAGCACGTATTCTTTCGTATGTTCTCAATGAATATGTATAAGTTTGCTCGTAACAGAGTTGAAAAATGCCCGTAGCGTTCCAAGATCGAACAACGTTCGTGTCGCGCGAGAGTTGAACAATATCTGAACCGCTCGAACGTTAACAAGTATCTTTCTCTGTGTTCTCCTAGTAATATTCGAGGTGTGAATGTCGCGAGTGTCACGACCAGCCTTTCACGTGCTCTTGGCGCTCCTTCTCTTGGCAAAGATTCGACGCTACTTGAACTAACGCGAGATGTTAGAGTTTTCCGAGAAGATCACGATATCTCTGCGGGTTAGGAAATTCGGCAACTCGTACCGCTGTAATATAATTCCAAGTTACCCTGCGGAGATATCGAGTTTACGAGACGTCCCTGGCGATCGAGCGCGGAATGAAGCAAAATTCTAAAAAGTACGCTCTATGTTGTTGCTTAATAATTTATGATTCCAATTGAAAAATAAGCTTCTTCGCGACCATGCTATAAGCTTCACCGACGAACACGTGCTTCCTTAGCGAGGCTCCTGACGAACAAGGAATGAAAACCATGGCGATTCGATTCGTCCGTAATTTTAACTGTTAATTTTCGCCTAATTAATAATTGTTCTAACTTCATCTAAAAAAGAAGAAAAAAAAGTAATTGATGAATCAACGTATACATACATTGTTATAAAGAACGATACGATGTAAATAATTGTAAGTTACAAAGAATAAAATAATAAATAATACGATGAAAATTGTATACCTGGAGAGCAACGAATATTCGGTTCTTTGAAATCCTAATTTCGCACGATCGTATAGAACTTCATCGACTTTAAACTCGGTTTTTCTCAACTGTAAACTAGCAAAACTCTGCAAACTAGCGGAGATAGAGCGGCCAAAATAAACGAAAAATCCTTACCTTCCTCGCTTTCATCTCTGCGATATCGTCCATAATGTCCAACTGAAGATTGTGCGTGCTTCCACTGTTGCTCGGTGGTCCGGATATTCTAGACTCTGAGTCTCGACGACTCGGCAATATTCTGGTCGCGCCTCCAAGAGGAAAAGCGGCGATTGATTCGCGACGATTACGGCCAAACAGAGTCGGTGGCACTCTGGCAATCGTAACAACCGAATGTCTTCGGCCACCTGGTTGAGGAGCTGGTGCTTGAGAGAGAGTGGACAGGAAAGCAGCTTCCCTCGGCGATGGCCCCGATCCTTCTCCGCCACGCTCGCTCAGTCGTCTCACCTGTCGACACAAACGTCAAGATAGTTTCGATGCGCGAGAACTATCGTATCGACGATCAAATCGATCAACTTCGTCTTTGGACAGTCTCGTAATTTCACAATTTCATCGTCCAAGTACACGACTGATTCTCACAAAACTTCTAATTCCTTAGAGCTTAACGCCATGCTCATCTTCCCACTTTTATCGCATATCGTCTCATCACTTGCGATACTTGTAACGTAAATACCTTCCTTTACTTTTCAATTTTTGAGTTGGTCAATGTGATTTCTGAATGAGTCGATCGACTATGCGAGTCCTGGATAAAAATGACAACTAAACTATTCAGATTAGTCACGTTGCTTCGATCAAACGGTTTGAATTCAAGTAACTCGAAAATATTTGGTCGATGTGAACCTATTATTTTGTCAATGTGAGCCTGTAATTTTGCTTAAAATATCCTTCCAAGTTTTTATGACGATTCAGACTGGTCAAGTTACCCGAATCAAGCAACTATTTTCAAGTAACTTGAAACTATTTTATTAATGTGTACAGTTGAATGAAGCAAGTATTTTCAAATAACTTGAAGCTATTTTGTTAACACACACAGTTGCTTGAATCGAGTAACTATTTTCAAGTAAGTTGTAACTATTTCGTCAATGTGAATCTGTAATTTTGCTTAAAATATCCTTCCAAGTTTTTATGACGATTCAGACTGGTCAAGTTACCCGAATCAAGCAACTATTTTCAAGTAACTTGAAATTATTTTGTTAACGCCTACAGTTGCTTGAATCGAGCAACTATTTTCGAGTAACTGGAAATTATTTCGTCAATGTGAAACTGTATATACACTAGTTGATTCCCATACACATGTATAATGTATAACGTATAAACAGAGCTATTTTTTCAGATCAGAAGGTACGATCAATCTTTTTCTTCAAATACATTATGCAAACGTTGGACAAGCTTTGGTTATGCTTGGTTATGCTTTGTTAAGCTAACAGGATACACTAAAAATACATTATCAAGAAAGGATGTGGTCCGTAAGTAAGTATGTTCTTCTCGATATGATCATCAGACAGTACCTGTGATGCGGTTATCCCGGAAGTACATTGCGGAGTCGGTAGAGAGTGCTTTCTTGCTTCTCTCCAGGGAGACAATAGATAAGGATTTAAGGATGGCGAATCGGGGTCCATGCAACGCGGAGGCGACTCGTTCCTTCGCCATTCCGCTTCCTCTTCTCCCAATGTGCTTTCCTCTACGATGATCTGAGGCTCGCCACAGCTTGCGGCATTCACATTCGAACTGTACGATTGTCTTCTCATTTTGCTTCACAAAACTCTCACCTGAACATAAATAAAACGTTTCTTCGTTGAAACCGTATCGTAGTGGGGAATAATCGAACAGTACAAAGGAATGAATAAAAATAAGTCACATTTTTGTTAATTTTCTTTCGTATCTAAAGACAAATCTGATAGATTCAAAGATATAAGACCTTTGAAAATATCGTATGGAATTTAATACTAATTTAGTGTGCAATTAAAAAATTACTATACTATTTTATTTCTCCTATATATATGTCGGAGATGAAAGGACATCGAGGCCTTTCTTTTGGAATTTTTGGGAAGACTCCCAATACTTTAGACTTTTTATTATAGCTGCACTTAAATAATAAAACTCAGAAATAGTTGTTTATCATTTAATCCGATTATGTTTGCCCGAGATTTATGACAGTAGGCTTGGGCTCGAAGTGACACAACTGGTCGCTAAACGTAGTCACGGTCACGGGATGGACGTTTTTAGCTAACAGAGCTATGGAGTAATTGTATAGCTCTCCTTAAAAATATAAGAATTAAATAGAGTGGAGTATATAAGTGCAGTTCCACTTGGACTGAGAGAATTGGTCGAGTTCTACTTGTACCGTGAACAAGTAAGTTGAGTTACACTTGAATTGTGGACGAGTAAGTTCAGTTCGACTTGGACTTTGGAAGAAAGCGCATTTGCTATCCCATTGACAGTGGATTCGTTATTGAAACTAAGATCATTGTCATTAGTATCTCGAGTATCTGATCGCCACGGTTGCTTGTCAAACTCTGTACTAATCATATTGGTACCAGTAAATATCATCTATATCGTGTAACAACAATGGCCAATCCAAATGAAGAAGAGGGGAATTACACGCCCCTAACCCCAATGAGAACTCGACATATACAGGGTGGTTGGTAACTGGTGGCACAAGCGGAAAGGGGATGATTCTAAGTGAAAAAATAAGTCGAAAATATAAAATACAAATTTTTCGTTCGAGGCTTTGTTTTCGAGAAAATCGACTTTGAATGTTCGCTATAACGGATCTCACTGTACATCGTTGTCTCGATGGAAAAATTAAAAACAAAAATAAAAAAAAAATATTGTTATTCTATATTTTCGACTTCTTTTTTCGCGTTTTTTTTTATTTATTTATTTACATTTTACAATTTGTCCAGTAGGGCATTTGGTAAAATATTATAGCTCAGTGATATGGTATTATAACATGTGGATGGCTACCCTCGGTGGGATACCATCTTCGAACAGAAGGGATATGACATGGAAAGATGTTGTCTTATTTTTAACGTTCTACGCTTCGCTACTTTTTTCCCAGTACTTTCGCTGTAGCGATAACACTGACTTTTTCGCCTGTTAAAAACGGATTACGCAGACGCGCTCACGCAGCACGTGCCCAGAACGAATGTTGCGAGTCGATATTTTCTTTTGCGAATCGCTCTCGTTATTTCGTTGGAAATGCTATTGTGCGGATATCAGACGGCCATTGGAAGTTATTAGACGTCAAAATTTGGCGACAGCTTCGCGTATTCCACCAGTTTCTCGATATTCCTCTTCCAACCTACAAATTGCTTCCGTACCTCGCCAACAGCTAGTCCTCGTATCTTACGCAGACATCGATTAGAGGTAGAATTTTCGATAAAATTTAAATTTCCCTTTTCGGTTCGTATTTCGATTTGTGGACTCGTACGTACGTTTTTCTCTTATACAGGGTGGTTGGTAACTGGTGGTACAAGCGGAAAGGGGGTGATTCTACGCGAAAAAAAGTCGAAAATATAGAATAAAAATTTAACAATTTCAAAATTGTAAACATTGAAAAAATAACGTCAATCGAGACAACGATCTACAGTGAGATCCGTTATAACGAGACGCGATAAAGTGCACGCGTACCGAGCGAAAATTCAAAGTCGATTTTCCCGAAAACAAAGCTTCGAACGAAAAATTGTTATTCTACATTTTCGATTTCTTTTTTCGCGTAGAATCATCCCTTTCCGCTTGTACCATCAGTTACCAACCACCCTGTATATTACGTACATTTGCATACATATCTGTTTCTCTATCCATGCGTCGTAGCTTTTAGATGAAATCAACAGATTGTACACAAGTACGAGATCTTATTTTTAATCGAACAAGAATATATTCTTTGACGCTTCTTAATTGAGTGACATTACATCAGGTAAACAATGTACTCGAATAAACGATTTTTCTTAATATTTATAAATTACGCGACGCGTTAACATTAAATTAATTCATAAAGAAAAGGATAATAACGAAATTATATGAATCAACTTTAATAAAATAGGTGTATCTTTTAATATTAAATGACAAATAATAGAAAAGACCGAATAAATAAGTTAACGATAAAACGATGAACAATACACGTTTACTTATTTACAAAAATCAAAACATATGCAACTCGAGTAACTCAATATTTTATGGAACGTTTCTCAAAATCAATAACTACATCGCGTTCTTTTCATTCGACAAAAATTCTGTAACGTAATTTCCGTACTAAAGGACATTCTATCGTAGCATTTTCGTCAAAGAATTTCAAATAATCTAGTTCTGCCTCGAAATCTTTTTATCACTTTTCTTTTATTACGCCTTTGAATCCATCGAAAGATTTACGTTCAAATTTTTACTTCGCAATTATTTTCTTTATATCGCTACATATCAATTATTTATCGAAGCTACTTCGTTCTAGCGTGGCGATCATCCAGTCGAGCGCAGGCTAGCGCACATTTTACGAGGCCAGATTTTCCATGTGTCGAAGTTGCAAATGTCGTTACACGTATCGACAAATATCAAAGTCATAGGAGTGTAGCATTGAATCGGAGGAAATATCGAATTTCGAAAGTTTGACGGCAATTCGACGTGTCCAAGATACGAGATTCCGAAGAGAAAGTTGGCCCTCGGGTCGACGATATCGATTTAATATTACATGCGATTTATTTTTGTTCGCTGAATCAGTGAACTTCTACGTTTTACGCGGTTCATCGGGCCGAATGATTTTTCTGCATACAAAGGGCTGGAAAATTTGAAACATGCTGTAGCCTAAACCTGCCGCCGGATTAAACTCGACGAAGCTTCGAATCGAGAAGCACGCGGAATCGTAATCTGACTTTTACGAAAATCGACAAAACGACGTTACCGGACAAATAATGAAATTCTTTGTCCATTATCGAAATTCTATTGAAATTCTATTAAATTGCCAACTACGTTCTTATTGAAATTTTCATTTCTTTCCTTTTAAACGAACAATCGAATTTATCGCGTACTGTTGTGATTATATTCTATCGTTGATACTATTACGACGAAAATTACGCGTACACGAATATTGTATATAAAAATGCAGAAAGTTACTATGCATAATATTTGATTTTTCTTCGAATTTTGGTTTAAAGTACGTTCCTTAAAAAGTTCGAATTCTCTCCGTTTATGGCAATACGAAACTATTAGGTCGTCCGAAAAGTTTCTTTCGTTTTATAAGGAAATAATGGATGCACATTTTCCAACGTTCACAACGTTCGACAGATTAGGTTTCATGTTTGTACAAAGATGCGTTGTCGAAAAAGACGTGTCTGTAAAAGGAAGACACTTTCCGGACAACCTAATATACAGGGTGGTTGGTAACTGGTGATTCTACGCGGAAAAAGAAGTCGAAAATATAGAATAACAATTTATATAATATATAATCCAGTATAATATTACTGGAAACATTGTACTCGGACAGAAGGTTTAATACGATGCTTTAAATAATAGAAGCTTTAAATGGAACAATAATATTGGGTTGGCAACTAAGTGATTGCGGATTTTGTCAAACCACCTGATGATAAAATCCGCAATCACTTAGTTGCCAACCCAATATAAGGTATTAGGAGAAAAAAGTCCGAAATAATAGAAGTTCGTGGTCGGCTAAGTGCAGACCGGCATTTTCATGGCGATAAATTAAATCGAGGCACAATACCATTAATTCTCGATGCTGCGGCGCTCGCCAAGTTTTACGTCCCAATTTCGTCCTTGTTTCGACAAATGAAAATCCTCTTGATGCTTTAAGAAAATTTCGAACTTTTAACGCTCGAAGAAGGAAACTTGCATATCAAGTAACGGTTCTCTCATAATTTCCTCAAACTCGAGAAAGTCTGTCAACGAAAGGAAGATACGACCGAGTGGAAACTGTGCACAGAATGAAAAATATCTAAACACCCGGAATAACAATCAACTACGAAATTACGAAGAAAAAGTCACACAATTATAAGTATGATAAATAAATTTCGTAAAACATCGATAAACATTGCTCGGTTTGTTGTTAGTTTCTTATCAACTTGTATATGTAAATGATAGTATGTCGCGTTAATTTGAATCCAAATTTTCAGAGTTTGAACAGAAATCGTAAGAAATTTCCATGTACAACGTACTTTTCAGTTTTTATTTTTCTACCTTCTTTTTCTTTTTTTTTTTGCAATGCTTCGTTACGTTACGCGAGATTATAAAAGTTGAGAATCGCGCGGAATAAAACGAACAATAGTACATTTTACTTTCTCATGTAATCTCTAGGAGAAAATACAAAATTGTAACGTATATCGAAAAATAAATTTTCGTTCTGCGTGAAATGTCGAGAAATTCTTCCTTTTTCTTCGTCCGTGTTAGGCGACAGACGAATGACACATCGGATGACTCGCAACTTCCTTAGCGTAGAAAAATGAATTGAAATATTCACGAGGCACGATGTACTGTTAACCAGTTAACTGTGGAATTTAGTTTTAGAAATCAATGTGAATAAAATGCGAATAAAAATAAGCGACGACGACGAGTATACAGGTCGAACACAGAGAAAATGTGTTACGCGTTTCTGTTAGAAGTTTTACGACCGCATTAAACCAAAACGACGATGGCTTACATTTTTCTTCGGAAAAATTAATTATACAAATAATTATTTCCTATACAAAATTGTAAAATTCCAACAAAATAATAAAATTCGTAAAGAAGAAAAATGTGAAAAGATAGAAGAAATTCAGTGGATCTTCTCAGTGTGGTATTTCTCGAAACAGGATATCGCACAAAGTGGCACTTCGCAAATCTAACACACCAGCAACGTGAAGTGGATTTGCTTTCGATGATATAACTGTTATAAAATTAGGAAAATGTTTTTTGATGGGACGCGTAGGTTTTACGGTTGAACTCGTAGATGGTCGAGCAACTTTCGAAGCTCGTGTTCGTAGAATTGTATATTCGACTATTTATTCGACACACATTCTACCAAAAAACTGAATCGTATTATATTTGCTGTCTTATACAGTGTGGTAGGTAACTGGTGGTGCAAGCGAAAAGGGGGTGATTCTACGCGAAAAAAGAAGTGGAAAATATAGGATACAAATTTTTCGTTTCAGGCTTTGTTTTCGAGAAAATCGACTTTGAATTTTCGCTGGGTACGCGTGCGCTTTATCGCGTCTCGTTAAAACGGATCTCACTGTAGATCGTTGTCTCGATGGAAAAATTAAAAAAAAAAAATAAAAAAAAATTGTTATTCTATATTTTCGACTTTTTTCGCGTAGGATCATCCCCTTTTCGCTTGTACCACCAGTTATCAACCACCCTGTATTTCGATCGTTATCGGGGAATACCCGACACACACAGTAAAACATCCACTCAATTTGCAAGGAGACAAAATTGCGCAAACAATTCGGGTATACCCGATATATCGGTAAAAATAATCAATTGAGCTTATAAAAAGGAATGCGTTGTACAGGGAATAACCGATATGACAAAGAAACAAATCAAATTTTTCTTCGTAAAATACAAAGCAGTTTTACTGACGATACAAAACGAACGTATCACTAAATAACATTTTTAAGGCTTCTTACTAAAATTTGGAGTTTTTACGGTAAATGGTAATGTTTTATATTATACGACGAGTATATACAGATGGAACACACCGAGATTGACATTTACCTCGATGTGTTTCATTCGTGAAACGCGGTTAACTGTTTAAACACGCTATCGACGATAGCTTTTCGAAAGACGTATAAATAAAACGAGGAAATAGAGCGAAATGAAATAACAACGAGTCGTTCGATTTCTCGTTATGTCGCGTTGTTAAGAAGCAACAGAAATGAAATTTCAATTTTCCATTAGAATCGATGGAAGGATCGAACGACGATACGGTAAGAGAAATCGCACGATTCCACTCAAGTGGCACCGTTTTGTCAACGCAGGCTAACGCGTGACCTTTTGTCGTTTCGATCAACATGGTTCAACAGGGATCATACCGCCTGTACTGTCAGATGTTCGGCCAAATGGTGTTTGCATTTGTCGTAGATAAAACGCTTGGAAAATTCGTCGCGCGCTAGCGCGCTTC
>NT_176574.1:404361-473812 GCF_000188095.3 Bombus impatiens
CGCTTCTCCGATCAAATCTCGGACTTTTTTCTACTTTTCTAGTTTCCTACCTTTTCTTTTCATCTACTTTGTACGATTCGCGCGCTACTATTAGGTTGTCCGAAAAGTTTCTTTCGTTTTATGAGGAAATAATAATAGACGCATAACGTTTTTTATTTTATATTATTTTGTCGAATTACGTACGTTTTGTTCCGTTGAGATGAACACCACGACATTTCACGCACTTGGTTTCACGTTGTACGAAGGTGCACCGTTGTAAAAAATTTTGTTTGCGAAAGAAAGACACTTTTCGGTTGTATTCGCTTTAGAAAGAAATAATAGACGCACGATGTTTCTTGTTTTATATCAGTTTATCGAATTATGCACGAACATAATAAAAGAAATGTAACGAAATGGGTCATACGTAATTCAATAAAATAACAGAAAACAGAAACTGTTGTTCATCCATTGTCGTCTTATAAAACGAAAGAAACTTCTCGGACAACCTAACACATCGAACGACTACGGTTGAATAAATTCTCTAAAAACGAAAATCTTTTTAATCGAATTAAACGATCGAGACGGCTGTAATACGTTCATAGGATTTTACGAATACCTACCGAGCGTCGAACGTTCGATGTGCTCAGATACCCATAAGCGATTTTTCTTTCTCGAGACG
Organism: Bombus impatiens; assembly: GCF_000188095.3. Taxonomy (NCBI): domain Eukaryota; kingdom Metazoa; phylum Arthropoda; class Insecta; order Hymenoptera; family Apidae; genus Bombus; species Bombus impatiens. The sequence goes on from NT_176574.1 coordinate 405,020, forward strand.
ATTCCCTTTTGGTCACGAACAACCTGAGAATGGAAAAAATATCGTTAACGGGTGTGTTCGTGATAATCGTAACAATGTCGTTTAACCGATTTATCGAGGAATCGTTACGTGTGCTTTACGTTCTTTGCGAAATTCCACGACAAATATCGTTACGCGCGAGTTAATCGAGTAAACGATGCTTAAAACGATTGAAAATTATTCCTGATATCGCGACTGTAAATAGGAAATGATACAAAGAACAATGTTTTAATATCGTCTATGATAAAACTGTTAAATTTGTTATAGTAAAATTAATAGACATTCTAATCTTAACGAATTATCTTTTGTATTCGTAAGAGGTCCGACGATTTCTTCATCATGGAAAAATAATTTCAGCGATATTTTTCGCTTTTAACGCGTTTGCAACGCGTACGCGTATATCGTTGCCCGTTGCGCGTTATACGTTTTAACGTATGCGCATAATTTTCTATCTACAAATACGCGCAGCTTTTAACGAAGCAGAGCGAAACGTTTGTAAAATTGAAATGTTAGAACGATGTTTTCGATAAAATTCTTTGTGCCCGACAGGTCGAATTGCGAGACCGATGCGTTTAAAAGTGCAATTTTCGCGGAATTAAACGCACGAAATTAGCAATTCTGAATATTACGTGTAGTTTCTTTGCCTGGCCTTTGTCATATTCGTTTATTATCTTTATTATTATTCAACAGGTTATTCGCAACTCGTACAACAAAATACAGGAATATACATACGTCGATTCAAATTTCTTCTGTCAACCGTATAAATGGCTTTGCTTTGCATAAAACGATATTATCGAAACGTTATCACAGGTAGAATCTGGTTTTGGAAAAAATCAAAGAACATCGTGTGAAAATCGATCTTATTCTATTATTGTCTTAAATATCCTTTAACAAATACGTCGTATTCTTTCGTTCTACTGAGTTTAAATTACCCTTTGCGTTAACTATTCCCTTCGTTCACGTTCTTTTTCACTTTCCATCGTAATAAATCAGCCACGGATAGTCCATTTCGACGAATAGTTTCTCTCGATCGACGTGGCAACGGTCGAAAAGAAAGATTTAGGATATTGCGGTCGTTCGCCGATAAGGAGCACCATTTACGCCCAAGGAGATCCGTTCTCTTAGATAGAACGTTCATAGAGCTTTGGGTCTTTTCATTTTATAGGATTAATATAAGTCTAGAAATTGTACAGCCGAACTTTAAGACCTTCGCAGCTTGATTCGAACCACGCTACTTGGTCCTGTACAAATTTTGATTTTTTCCACGAAACGCGTATTCACAGCAAAAGTACCTTTTTCTGTAATCTTATCATGGCTTGCGAAAGTGTTCGAATAATCTTGATCGTCCCGAGGTGACGCGTATCTCGTGTTCGAGATACGATAGAAAACTGGGAAAATACCGAAAGGTCGGATGATACGGGCGTTCGTACGGTAAAATCGTAGAAAAGATTTCGATAACTTAACATCGTACGTGCATTTCGGTTTAGTTAACTATTTGATCGATTAAAAGTTTAATTAATTTATTTACATCGTTTGCGTGGTGTTGGCGTTAAAATTTCGAAAAAAACGTGCAGTTAGGAGAAAGCCGGGAACACATCGTATAATACGAGACTCGGATAGCCGAAACTTCACCGAGTTGGTGAAAATTTTGCGTAGGATCGCGTATTATGCCAAACATTTTGGAATCCCGTTAAGCGCTGTAACGAGACACGACTATCGTCGTGATTATGTTCGTTACATCGGCTGCGACTCTTCAATTTTTCTACTTTCAAGTCTATTCCTACTTCAACGAATAAAACATATTCGTAACGTTGGAAGAAGATGTTTAATCGAGAAAATTGGAACGAAAATCTGCGATCTTTTTTCATTTTGTTCAAAAATGGTACCCCGAAGATGGTACCCCGCTGGGGGCAGCCATCCACATGATAATCAAACAGCCAAAAAAATTCTACCAAATGTCCAAATTGGACAAATTGTGAATGTAAACAACTAAAGAAAAAAAAAGAAAAAATTTTGTTCAAGGCGAAGCTATTTTGTAACGCTGTAAGAAGGTAATTCGGTCGACCCAGACATAACTCGACCTGAAATGATCGAAAGGGCGTAGCAGGCTTTTTTTTTACTTATCGGAAGCATACAATTTATTCAGGTTCGCCAAAATATTAGGTTGCCCCAAAAGTGTCTTTCTTCTACGAATATGTCTTTTACGACAATGCGTCTTTATACAAACACGACAGCTGATCTGTCAAATGTCGTGGTTTTTGCCTTAATAGAACAAAATGGAACGTACGTAGTTTGATAAAATAACAGAAAACAAGAAATCTCGTGCATCTATTATTTCCTTATAAAACGAAAGACTCTTTTGGGACAATCTGATATTTCAACTGTCGATTATTCGTCGTGTTAAAATAAGCCAGAATATTTAACGAGCTATATTTAACGCTAATTGTACGTTTAAAGCTACTCCTCGTTCTCTGTACTAATCTTTCGTTGTTCTAATTTTCGAGAAATGTCCTGTAGCTTCCATATACGTTTTCCGAGCCGTTTCAAATTTTTCCAATATAATACTCGCGTCTCGTAACAGCGCCAGCGAAATTTCAAAATATCTCGCATGACACGCATCGTACATTCGTGAAAATATTCCGTGATAAGCGTTGGAACACTTTCTTAAGCCACTGGGTATATCGAATAATTTGGAAATCTCATTAGCACCGTAACGAGACGAAACTATCGTGATTATACGTGCAAAATGTGAAACAGATTTGAAAATGTATCACAAAAGTATCGGAAAAATATATTTCGCGAAGATCATCGAATTATTCGAAAAACCAATTTTGTTCGCTACATCGATAAGCCACGGTAGATAGCGAGATCGTTTTTGGGACTAATAGTACGCTTAAAACTACTATTCAGGCCGCTAAATTCATTTCACTAATACTAAATAAACTACGTCCGCAAATAAAAGTCCAGAGTAACGTAATTTCCATCTGCGTCGTCGGTTTCGTTTCAAATTTGACTGTTATCGTTGAGAATCGTGGATCTTTGACGCCGAAATAATGTTATAGGAACGCTAAATGTATACTTGGGATTAATATTAGAACAGTAATATATTTATTTTATGGACGATTTCTTATATATTCATCGATACACACTTGCACGCGTCTCAGCACTTCCTTCTATACCCGACTGTTAACCTACTGACTAATTTATACATTCATCTGTTTTCGAGACATACCTCCACACACGTATCTCCACACACTGATACCCACATACAAGTATCTCTTACTACGTATTTAACCCAGTCCGGCACAGAAAATTATACATATCTCGACGGTTATAATTCGGATGTTCTCGCAGCGATTCCTGTCTCGTTGCAGCGTTAACAAAGTGTCGCGTAACGCGCATTTGGAAAAAATTGTCCGCTGCGAACGTTCGAATAGCAGCGCTAGCCACCGCACAAAAAGCGGGAAACAATTTTTCCTTGGGAAACTTGGAAGCTCGTGTCATCGTTTAGAACGGCGTACCTGCGCTGTGTTTTATCGATGTTCGGTACTTTGAAGTCTAAGTATAAACCTTGCTTGCACGGTGCCACTAATCCGTGACAAATCGAGCAAAGTAGAGGCTGCATTTCATCGAATCAAGGAACGTTTGACGTGTACACCGTGACGTACAGGAACTTGTACATCTCTGAAAGCCAACGCTTTGATGTTTAACGGTGAATGCACAATCCTCAGAAACGTTGCTGTCGTTGAAATTAAGCCAGTCGTTTCTGCCGGTGTACGCGGAATTTCCTTTCTACGGGTTCTCGCGCACAAACGTGTTTATGTTCATTTACACCGTGTTTCTAAACGAGAGGTCTAATCAGTTTGTAGAGCCGATTTATCGGTTTCTGTGCGTACAGTTACGTTACCGTTCGTCGAACGAATCATGCAAACCAGGCAAGCAATTGCTCGATTTTAAGACGCGACGCGATAAACACGAACAGCTGGTTCAGTGGGACGACGATAATATCGTCGATCAGAACGTTCCATGTAAAATTAGTTAGAAACAATCCGTCTGTTATAATCGAACTTGGGCTATTGGCATCGACTGTGGTAATTACATTTGGGGAGCAAGCGTAATTAGAAGAATACGAATCCTTAGAAAATTAGCGAATAGTTTCTTTCGAAATTTACTCTTGACCGAAGCATTTATCTTTTATACGATGTCGCACACAGCAACTGGAGAACCCGGAGAAGCATCACGATCGCGAGAATTACGCTCAGCTAATAAACGCAAACGAACGAGAGACGAGTACTCCTCTGGTAAAGTTCGGCAAGCAAATGTCATCTTGTTTCTAGAAATAATTGTTAATAAGGAATATGCCAACAAGGAATTTGCTAATAAGCGTAACGTCGTATTAAGCTTTAGGCTAAACGTAATTTGTACGAATGAGACGACAGTTCGTAACAAATTGAGTTCGATAACGACAATGTTAATAGTTTATCGTCTGTGCAACGCTATGAGGCGATTCTTCTCGAAAAATCACAAGTGACGAAATGACGATAATTAACGGATTCCATATTATTATTTTGGTGAAAGCGTAGTAATTGGTAGTTGCTGCCAGGAGAAAAGGGAATGAGCGTTTCGTCCCAGGACTACCGGTGGACTCGTCAGTAAAGATATACCCGGTAGTCCCTGTCTTAGACGTAGAGGGAGTCTCACTAGGTGCGGTATTTATATCGTGCGCTCGTATATTCGACCGCTAGCGAGACAGACAGACTCGTTGTAGTCGTAGTAGCCCTCTGGTGTTGGCGGTTGGTATCCGCGGTTCGCCCGGGAGGTGTTACGATCAAATAAATTCTAGGTAGTTTTAACGCGAAAGATTTACACCGTTCGAATAAATTCTCGTTCGTACGTATTTGAGCAAACGCTGGTCTCGTGCGAAACGTGACAATTAATATGATTTTTACGCATTTACAGGAGATTTGAAGATGCAAATATTCCCAAAGCATACGCAATACACGCAAAAAGATATATTATAAAATTGCACGAAGTTAATACACAAATATTTGAGATATAATCGTAGATGAAACCTTCAGCCTGAGATCCAATCGAATCGGTAGCCTTTCTAAAAACCGATCTCTACTTTCAAATCTACTTTAAATTTCACCCTGTTTTTATGAGAAAATTTTCAAACTAATACGATGCTCCTTGGAGAGCTCTTCTCTGCCTTCTCTTTCGCTCTCCACTCGTCTCCCCCTAGAGAGCAGAGTAATAGGGCTACGTGTGCTCGTAGTCGGAGACAAAATTGGCGTTCAGGTGATATTCTACGAGAGCTTATTTTTCTAGATGACTCGTAACCCTGGCAAGTGTCAGTCTTTAATCCCTTGACGTATAATTTTGTTCCGCCTAACCGGTCAAAGATGCGCAATTTCTTCCTCCATCTACGTTCGCGATCTAAAGACGCTCGATTATACGCGCACAGAGACGCGCGAAGATACTGCAAGACTCTTAGAAACTTTTCACGCGTGCATTATACGAAACATTTCGAAATTTCATTAGCAGCACGACGAGACACGACTATACGTGATTGTGAAATTTCTAAAGTTTCTAATTTCTCTACAAAATCGTATCCAGAAGTTACATAAAATATCTATACGATATTTGTCGCGCGAAAACGACCAAAATATTTGAGCAGTCAATTGTTCAATTATTAGTCAATTATTTAGCGAAACGATCTTTATCACCAATTGTGATGTTTAAGACTACTTCTATTCATGCAGTATACTAATCTTTCGCTAAATGTATATTTGCCATAAATGTTACAGTTACAAGACATCGTAACCGTTATAAGAGAAGTTTATAAAGTTGCGATATAAAAGTCGATGTTTTTAATTAAAAAATTTTGATCGCGAATAATCGTTAAAACGGATTAGTTTTCTTGATTACCGGTAATCGTTATCGACGAGGGAAATTTTATTTTAGTTACCAGTAACCGACATAAATGGCCGGTTTTTTAAATATTCTTTTTTTTTTTTTTGTTACGAGTAACTGTTATCCGTGGCGGGAAAATTTTATTTTCATTACCGATGACCATTATCGACGGCAAAAATTTGTTCTACATTGTCAATTGCCACTGGCTATATTATCAATCGTTATTAACGTCACTGATAATTATTGGGTTGGCAACTAAGTGATTGCGAATTTTGTCAATACCACCTAATGACAAAACCCGCAATCACTTAGTTGACAATTCGATAGTACGTATATTCGCAGTTATTCATAAAACTCGCGTGTTTTATCGAGCAAACAAGAAGATATGAAAATATACGAAACGAATAGGATGAAAAAGATATCGCGGTACAGTATTTTTATTAACAGTTGCATTAACGTTACACCACGGTATCTTTTATCTTATTCTTTGTTTCGTACATTTTCATATCTTTTTGTTTGCTCAATAAAACATATCGATTTTATAATTAGGCTTCTTTACGTTGTCAATGAAAACCGATTATCAACGATGTCAATAAACACCGACGATAGTCGAATGCGACTAGAAAATATTTTTTTCATCGATATTAGTTGGCGGTAATCGAAACTCAATTTCGCCATCGATAATGATTATCGGTAACCAAGGCAAAATTCGGTTTTCGTTGATAATGGTCACTGGTAACCGGAAAAAATTCCGGTCACTTCCATTGATTGCCGGTTAAAATGAAATTCCCATGATCTAAAACTATTATTGAGCGACCGAGGAACTAATTTCATCGTTCGTAATGATTATTCGTAATCAGAATAATTAACAATTAAAATTCTTGAATCGATCTCACTTTTGGAGAAATTAAAAACTGGCTTCCGTTTAAATAAAAACTAGTTTCTATCCAATGATCTTCCCTCCAAAAAATATTTAACATAATTGTTATCTTGCAGCTTCGCTTCTAACTTCCACGTAGATTTCCAGATTGATTTCTAATTTTCCTATTGTAATGTAATAATTAATACGATATAATATAATAATCTTAATATTAAATTATACATCTTAATCTTTTCTAGTAGGATTTTTTTATTTATTTATTTTTTATTTATCTTATTTGTGACACTGACGTGACGTGACACTGACAACAGTCTCCTCTCAACTCGTTAACGGCTACCTCTTGGTACCATGGCTCCGGTATACGTGGCACGTACACGTTCCACAGACGCGGATGACCCATGGTCAAGTAGAGCTTCTTAATTACCCAAGGTTTCTCCCCGATATTACGATATTATAACAACGATAGTTCCAATGCAGTGCGTTTGATACACGTCCGGCAGTGAGAAACGACGAGGATGCAACGACGTTCGAAAAAGTTTGAACCGCAAGGCGGGTAATGCTTCGAGGATTCCTCTTTAAACGAAGAACTTCGACGCAGTTGAACGTTGTCAAGTTAAAATTACGCCAACTATGTTCGAGTAATGCGCTTTCCCGCTTTATGCTGCTTTTAGGTTCTGAAGAGAAAAATGATTTAAGTATTTCGGGTGGAAATTTTCCGAGTAGAACGAGAGGTTTAGTTCTCGTTTTTGCAGTAGTTGTCGTTTTAATAATTTCAACCTTCTTAATGCAACCTACATGCCACAGTTTCGTAGTAGAAACATTTATTTCCTGGCACAGCGCTTAGAAATGATCAGATTCGAATACACGCGTATTGAAGTTAGTTAACATTTTAATTGAATATAAAATACACTATCGGGTGTTTCATGGAATAATGTAAATGAATTTCTCGTAATAATATAGGAATTTCATTAAAACGAGTAAATCAACACGTTGACCGGCGAAGTTTAAACTACTTGTTGAGAAGCTTAACGATAATATACAGGGTGGTTGGTAACTGGTGGTACAAGCGGAAAGGGGGTGATTCTAGGCGAAAAAAGAAGTCGAAAATATAGAATAACAATTTTTCGTTCGAGGTTTTGTTTTCGAGAAAATCGACTTTGAATCTTCGCTCGGTACGCGTCGTGCACTTTATCGCGTCTCGTTATAACGGACCTCGCTGTAGATCGTTGTCTCGATTGACGTTATTTTTTCGATGTTTAAAATTTTGAAATTGTTAAATTTTTATTCTATATTTTCGACTTCTTTCGACCAACCGCCCTGTATATGTACCTGTTCTTCGAACATCACGAATCAGCCAAAGTTGCTGATAATTGGAAATAAATTTCATTGATATTTTGTACTGTTAATAATTAATACGATATTGACTATAAAAGAGAACATACTTCTTTATTAATACGTACTTGCAAATTAATTTCATCGATATTTTGTTTCGTTGATAACGAAGAAGAAAACATAGCTGATTACTAATACAAATTAGACAATGAGACAAAGCTTCTGACAACGTACGTTGGAAATAAGATTTCACTGATATTTTGTCTTCTGAATAATTAATAAAATATTGATCGTGAAAGAAAAATATCGATATTCATAAGGCATTTTAACAGGCAACGGTGTATAAATGCGAGGTACGGTAAAATGGAAGATGACGTCCGGCATTATCTGCCTGTTCATTTTACGCAGCTGCGAAGTTAAATTGAAATTCACGTATTTACAGAAAGTAATATCCTCCTCTAAGTGACGGTGCTAAAATGGTCAACAGAAATGGGCTACGTCAGTCAGAGCTTTCAATTACAGGGACGAAGTTGAAGAGGACTCTGCAGAAATTATATATGGAAAAATACAACTAATTGTTGCTAGTCTTATTATCTTTTTAATTTTAATTTTTCATTCCCCACATAGTTGATTATTTTATTTCTTATCAATTCTACTTCGTTTTTTGATAATTTCTTATTTACCCAGTTGACGTTTAACAACGATCAACGTTTTTGATATTAATTAAAAAAAGCTTCGCATTACGCAGCTGTATCGATTATATTAAATATATATACTTTGAATAAATAGAATTAAAAAGAGAGAAGAAATGAAGAAATAAGTAATTAATTTACTTACGAAAAAATATCAATGTCTTTGTCAAATTATAAACGTTATTTATATTAAATAATATTAATCCTGTATCGTTGATAGAATTTGTTTACTACATATATATATATACAAAAAAATTATATATAAAAAGAAATGTATATATAAAAAAAATTGTACAGTGTACAAGTATAGCAAATGAAGATAGTGTAGCCTGAAAAGTAGTATTAGACAGTAACTAGCCAGACGCGAGTGTTTCATTGATCGTTCGATGTTTCTTATTACTAACGTGAATAGTTTTATGAATTTGCCAAAGTAAATTAATATTTCTTCGTTATCTAGTAAAAAAAATGGATCGGTGTTCTATCAATGATTAAAGAAAAGAATTAAATATTAATAAATTATTATATATATTAAATTAATTAAGAATTAGTTATTGTACTTTAATTACGATATGTAAAATAACGAATACAAGGATTTAAGGTGTCAAGATTAATAAAGCGGTGACGTGTGATCAAAATTACTTCCGATGCTTCGTCGTACTTTAATTTTACGCTGCATTCCGACGATTCAATGCCCGAAAGTTCTTAATTTCATTCGCTGGAATTTGTAATTCTTGAAGCGAATTTCTGCCAAGGAATTTATATTACCGTTTATATACGTCTAGAATTATATTTTGATCAATTTGTTCCGACTGAACTTGGTGAATTATTTCCAACTCTCTGCAGCTACGTGTACAATCATAAATCGCGAATTTCGGTCACAATGGTTGAAGTTCCCGATTCAACTACGAACATCATCAATTTCTCGCGTCGTAAAACTTTCATGATTTTCAAAAGTTCTAGAAATATTAAATAAAATATCTTTGCGCATTAAACGACAGACTGCAAGCGGTCCCGGCTTTTACACCGACGAAAATTACGATCGATTTCCGATTACTGTACGTTGTGAATTATTTTATCGGAATAAGACGAATAATTAATCGCACGAAATCAGACGAGCAATTTGTCTTCCTGTGCCTCGATATCTAAAAGCTGTTAACGTCAGAAAGTTGATAAAAAATTACCGTCGCCTGTTAGTCAGATTGTCAATGAAAATTATTGTTAGCAGATATTAACCCTTATTTCGGAAATTTAATTTGCTCCTACGACAAATTAACGCCACGATAAAAGATCATTTTCGTGCTAAACACAAACATTTGCACCTGAAAATTCCGCATTTAAAAGCAGGAAAGAACGAGATCTCCGCGTGAACTGTCTTTAGACACGTCGTTCGCAGATAACAGAGCGATTGAGTCATCCTCGGCAAAGGAATATAAAAAATTGGATGACAGCAGGAGGAGCAAGTTACGTTGAGCGGAAAGAAAAGGCCGCGAGACTGTACGCGATTCAGATGCTGCGATGAGCGTGTAGACGATAGATATTGACAAGGAGGTAACGGAAAGATACGCGGAATCTATGAAAATAGAAAGAAAGAGACGTGGCAGCGTATAACGAAATAACGTAAAATAACGAGAATGAATAAAGAGGTGGAAAAAACGTCAGAAAGAGGAGTTCGCAGCGAATATTTGAAATAAAGGAAATAAGGGAAATAAAGAAACGAAGAAATAAAAGATAAAGAAACGAAAGGAGCGGGCAAGAAAAGAGATAAAAGAACGGTAAATATGCGTAATAAGAAAAAAAAAAATAAAAAAAGCCATACCACGTGCTGCGAGAAGGGAACCGTTAAATAAAAATCCTTAAATAAAGGTGGGAAAAAAACGAAGATAGATAAAAGTTAGAAAATTGCGCGTTAAAGGGACTGATCAAAGATTTGGACGAAGCGTAGTATCGCAAAATTCAGCCGGAAGGAAGACGCGATTTGAGCCAGGCCTCCGCTCCAATCAATCGACTACACTCGAATGCGATTTCTTGAAAGATATCGAGTGATATCCAATAAAGCAAAGACCTGGTGAGTGCAGCTTTAGATAGTCTATCGATCGCCTCGCAACCACGGTTCAACCCTTAGAGGTACAAAGTTAAAGCGTACAGGGAGTTATAATATCGGACCGCTTCTTTCTTCTTCTTTCTTTCTTTTTTTCTTTTTTTTTTTTTTTTGTTTGTTTATTCGTTGTTTTATTTATACGAGCATGTATAGCGTAGAGGCTGCTACCGTTACACACCATGTGTTGCATCCCACACCAGGCATGCAACCCCTCGTACGTGTACTTTCTACGTCACACCGTCGATGCATTTTTGACGTCACGTGTTGTTTGCAGTATCGAGAACAGCGTGGTCTGAACGATCGTCGCGATGTTGCACGAACGAGAACTGTCGACTATTTTACTTCCACATCGTCGTTTATCAACTTCCCCAATGAAAAACAACACGACCCATTTAGGACTCGTGCAAGTTTCTTCGTAATAAGTACTCGATATTAAACGCCAAGTACAACGTAGCGACGTTATCGACTTTCGTAATAAAAATTATCTCTATTTCTCGTTTCGAAGGAAACTCGAAAGGACGAAGAAGAAGAAGTTGTCTCGGCGTAGTTTTAATATATAGATATATATGGCAAAGACAAAAATAGCGGAGATAGTTTAACGTGCAAGTTTGATGTACAGAGCCCGGGACCAGTGATACGAAGAAGCAAGCGCCGCGTAATTCCTTGTGGAAATACAAATAAAATATAATATATAGCATAAAATTTTTGTATTCTCGGCTTGGCTGTCGAGAAAATCGAGTTTGAAAATTTATCAAGCATACCGGAACGTGGGTAATTCCGGACTGGACGGGACTGAATAATCGACAGGGTGGTCATTCTACGCGTGAAAACAAGTCGAAAATGTGGAGTAACGTTTTCCCGTTTAAGGCTTCATTATCGAGATAATAAATGTTAACGAATAAACGAGAAATTTTCAAATTTAGTTTTCTCGGAAACAAAGCGTCCTGCGAAGAAATTTTATTTTACGTTTTTGGCTTATTTTCGCAGGTGAAACCACCTCCTGTCTATTTAGTCCGGAACCTACTCTCGTTTAAATATACTTGATAAATTTGCAAATTAGATTTCCTCGCAAACTAAGCCGAGAATGACAAAATGTTACGTTTTAAATAAAAGTTAGATAATAGAAGAGAATTAGATAACGATAAATAGAAAGTAACATTTTGTCAGTATGTATATAATTAATTATATAATTTATTAATAATTTATCTTGTCTGTCGGCTGCAAAATGAGATTGATCTACATACGTAGATTTCTCATTCACACTGTCATTCAACCACAATACACAGATTAAATATAGATTATTACATGTATAATTAACTTACTGTTGTAAATTTAACATAGGAATAATATTTGGAATTACAGGTCATCGCATAGAACATTGTTTAAGTCGAATTTGTTATTGATACTAATACAGTACGCTCTATAGCATCAACATTGCATTAATTATCGGCTTATTATTATTATTATCATTATTACCACTGTTATCATTGTTATCAATGTTATCATTGTCATCATTCTTATTACTGTTATCACTGTTATCAGTCTTATCATTCTCATTACTGCTATCATTGTTATCAGTGTTATCGTTCTTATCGATGTTATCATTGCTATCATTCTTATCGTTATCATTCTTATCGCTGTTATTATTCTTATCACTGTTATCATTCTTATCGCGGTTATCGATGTTATCATTGTTATCGGGGTTACCAATGTTATCATCCTTATCATTCTTATCGCTGTTATCGTTTTTATTATTCTTATCATTGTTATCATTGCTATCATTCTTATCACGGTCATCGCTGTTGTTATTCTTATCACTGTTATCATTCTTATCGCTGTTGTCAATGTTATCATGGTTATCGATGTTATCGCCATTATCATTCTTATCACTGTTATCGTTCTTATCATTGTTGTCAGTGTTATCATCCTTATCACTGTCGCCATTCTTATCATTGTTATCATTGTTATTATTATTATTATTATTATCTGTTTATAGCAGCGAGGTTCAAAGGGCAGTGCTGTCTCTGTTACAAAACACGCACGTTTCATGCTAATTGTCGAAGCAACTTTACACGAGAGATCGACGAATATAATTTCTCTTTAATTGTCAGAACATCGAAATCTTCAACAAATACAAAATCATAATACGTAAATAGGAAAGCGATAAAAGTCAACGATTCGTTTATCGCAATTTCTAATTTTAACAACGTTTCAAACGTTATTCCAGCGTATATTGCTCGAAATTGAATAGAAATTTGTGCAAGTTCTTAGTTAATAACGTTAGAGAAACGAATAGCGCGTTGATAATTTGTAACTCGTATTAGTTCGTGAAAGTCTGAGTATTATGTGCTCCGGTCGAAAAGTTTATCGACTTGATAGATTAATGTAACATTGCGACAGCGTAGCAAAGAATACGTGTTTAACATTCGATTAATATTACCCTTAGCTTGAAATTAACTTCTTCTTGAAAATTTAATATCGATAGGACAAAGAGGATATCACGCGGATCATCTGGAGATCAAAAATTAAATTACTTGGTAATTTGATGTTAAAATTTCTTAGTATACATTAATGTGTTTTGCTAATTGAATATACACGAGATTAACTTGCGAAATTCTTCGTATTCAGCGATTACCGATAAACTCCGATCGATTTATCGACCAATTAATTCGTGTATATTAAATTTCAGGATTGAACGTTTCTAAGAACTTGCGATATTATTCATCGAATTATAATAAAACAATTAGCTAGCAATTCGTTTGTTCTGTTATTTTATTATGTATACGTTGAACAGAATTATACATGTTTCTCGTACCTACTACGTGCAGACATAATTTATTAATATGGTTTATGATCATTTATAATTTAATAATCATTTAACGTTGAAATTCGATATAATATCCCAGCGAAATTATTCTTTGACTATCATAATGAATTTAATAGCAACAAATTTTATATATAAACGTAATAATGAATGCAACGAAAGTAAAGGTATTATATTCACTTTCGTTCAAGTAATCGATTAACCATTAGAATAGAATCTAACGATTATCAATATTTTAAAGAGCATCGCTTGTTTACTTCTTACAGCTTCGCCGCCTTCCGCATATTTTATATTTTCGTTCAACGTTTTAATTTTAGTACACGAACAACTTTCATAAATCGTGAGAGCTAATCTGTTACAATGTAATCAGAAATGATAATTAAAAACTGAGCAGGTTAATTAGCCTAGTTCCATAAAGGACCAAATTAAAAATCCGATCAACAACGTACTTGAGCCAAGCTTAAATTCAATGCGTGTGTTAAATTAACGTTTTAACTTATTAATAATTCAACGATATTTTCCGCTGCATTGATCCTGTTTTTTTTTTTTTTTTTTTTTAATTCAGAACGAAATACAATAGCCTGCTTTTTTATTTATTACCGTTACACGCTGTCGCTATTATCAGTTGTTTCGAAAAACTAGAAATAACAGGGAATTAAATTTCTATATATCCGTCGCTCGTTACATTACATCGACGTTTTATAGATATTTATAACGACGGTCTCTGACATTTACGTTGTCGATCGATATAAGATAAATGAATTTCAAGAAAGAAGAGAATTGACATTTAATCGTTTCAATTGCAATTACGCGTAATCACAAACCATTTCGATAAAGGGAAATTTAATCTTACAAATACGAAATAACCCGATCAGATAGTCAAAATATTTTTAACCCTTCGATAAATAGACGCGGTAGAGGCCATTCGATTCTGAAATTGAAATTTGAATTTTCGTTTCAGTATATCTTTTAGTAAACAATTTCATTTGCCGTGGAAATTGAAGTTAGGACGTTTTAACGCTTTTTATTCCCCTTTTTTGCTGGTTATGACGCTATAATCGTAATGCACTTGCAATGGTTATAATGTTCTTAAACTTTCTTCTGTTCATATTACGTTGGACATAAATATATGTGAAATACGATAAACATATATAATAATAATAATAATAATAACAATAATAATAATAATAAGAAGAAGAAGGAGAAAAAGTAGAAGAAGAAGAATAACAAGAATGACAAGAATGTCAAGAATGTCAAGAATGACAAGAATGACAAGAATGACAAGAATGATAAGAATGGCAAGAATGGCAAGAATGATAATAATGATAATAATAGTAATAATAGTCGCTTATAGGTTTCCACTTACAGCGATGTTATCTCGATAGGTACAGAGGTTTTTCTGATTTTATTCTTAACCAGTAGGCTGTTGCGACCCGTTTGAAACGACGAGTGTACTCGTCAGACACAAAGTGACTGTTACAATACAGAATTAAGTTGTAACGAAACGACCGTTTCATTTTTTAATGTTATTACCAACGGGGCTCGTAAGGCAAAATAGTGTCATTTCTTCGTGACGACCATACTCGTCGAAAACGGCTAACTGGTTAAGTCTATCCGTTTAATGTTCTTATTATTTTCCACAGCTGCCTGCTGTCTTCCTATGAAATTTCCTACTTTCCTCTTATAAAATTTCTACGGAGACGAGTTCCACTGTCGCAAATTTAGCTCCTCGAGCAATCGAATTATTTATGGGGTAGTCCAGCAACCATAACAGGCACGGTAACGCAATGAAAATAATATAATACGTAGATATAACGTATAAATTAATTATATCACGTATCATGGAATGATATATCATCGATAATGTCATTACCAAAGCGTCGATCTGAATAGTTTGGTTTAAGTTTGATAGCTAATCGCTAGCAAACTGCATCGTAATAAATTGTCCTGTCTGATAGGAAGCAATTATACAAATTGAACGCGTGAATAGTCCCAGGGATCGTCTGAAGAAAGCATTATCTCTTGGAAATTTCATTAGAAGGTAAACACTGCGTGGGTGGAACCCTATCTGTAAATTTGCAGTTATTTCTTATTGGATGATCTTCTCATTAATTTTACAGGGGGTGCTAATAAGCGGACTGACGAGCGAGGGTGACATTCCCTCGTGAACGCTTCTGTAAATTCTCCGCCGCCTTTCTAACCGATTCTACAAAATCGATCAGGCGAGAATTTATCAATAAACCGCAAATGGTCGCAAAAATTAATATCTTTGTAAATACTATTGGCGGAACGGAGCTTAAATAAAGTACTTTGCCTCTGATATTTCACATATTTTCGCCGTGTTACGCACAAATTTTCCAACAAATGTATAAATTTTAGCGGCCTGCTTGAAAACCACAAATACGATAAGTTCGTGTTTGTTCGTTCGATGATCTTCGTGTCGCTTGTTGACTAGAAAGAAATATTTTGATAAATAAGAAACAATAGATAAATAATAATTATATAAATAAATGAATAAATAAATCTGGAATATTTTGCAAAGGAACAGTAATATTGGATCGACTTTTCCGTTGGTCCAACTTAATAAACTTGATTGCAGAAGATAAAATTCTCGATCGTTGATCAAAGCAAACTCGAAGATGCAAAGACACCTCTCTACACGCTGCAAGCATAAAACTTCAGAAGATAAAGTAAAAGATCGAAATCGTAAATTTGAAGGGGTAAAGTCGCTGTTCCGATGTAAGCGAGATGTCATTAAGTTTCACTCTCACCTACGAATGGTCATAAATGTCTGAAAGTGTACAGAAGACAGCAGGGACAAACGGTATAGCATCGATAAAACTTTTATTATTAAAAAAAGAATTACCACATTCGAAGTTTTTATTTGGGGACTTTGAAACGTTCCCTGCAACCTTTAACTTTTTCTTTTTATACTTCGAAAGCAGTTTTACAAGTTTCCTACCCTTTTCATTATTTTAGACGTAATAAGACGGTATTTTTAAGATGAAAAAGACAGTACGTTTGTCATCGATGTCAGTCCGCTTAGATTCTATGGTAAATTTATACAGAATATCTTAATCAGTTAGCTGTCTTTGACGAGTATACTCGTCACGAAGAAACGACGATATCTTGCGTTACGACGAGTATACTCGTCATGCGTAAAGAATAGTTAAAATTTGCCGTCTCAATTGCGATAAATTTCAGCAATAAAATTGAAAAATAAAAAAGTCGTTTCGTTACAACTTAACATTAGAACTACCGATAGTGAACACGAAGCTATTTCTACCAAAACCAGTG
The DNA here is from genome assembly GCF_000188095.3 of Bombus impatiens. Classification (NCBI taxonomy): domain Eukaryota; kingdom Metazoa; phylum Arthropoda; class Insecta; order Hymenoptera; family Apidae; genus Bombus; species Bombus impatiens. Next base: position 422,074 of record NT_176574.1, read on the forward strand.
AAAATGACTGGTCTTTAAAAAATACGTAACAACAGAATATTTTTATTATATAATATTTTTATATTATATTATTGATTTATTACTTTCTTACAGAAGGAATTCCATATTATGTAATACATTTTTGAAATTATTAATCCATCTGGGACCATCATTCCTAAACTATGTTGACACGTTTCTAAAATTGTAGAACCAGTAATTTTGACTGGTGAGATATTTCTAGTGTTAGCATCTAGTAATCGATCCGGAATTTCCATTGTTATCAGTGTTATCATTCTTATCATTGTTTTCATTCTCAATGACGTTATCGTTGTTATCATTCTTATCACTGTCATCATTCTTAGCCCTGCCATCATTCTTATCACTGCCATCATTGTTATCATCCTGATCATTATCACCAGCGTTATCATTCTTATCGCGGTCATCAGTGTTATCATTCTTATCACTGCCATCGGTGTTATCATTCTTATCACTGCCATCAATGTTATCATTCTTATCACTGTCATCAATGTTATCACTGTTATCTTTCTTATCGATGTTATCCTTGTTATTATTCTTATCGCTGTTATCGATGTTATCACTGTTATCACTCGTATCATTGTTATCCTTCTTATCACTATTATCAATGTCATCACTGCTATTAATCTTATCATTCTTATTATTATTATTATCTGTTTATAGCAGCGAGGCTTAAAGGACAGTGCTGTCTCTGTTACAAAACACAGGAATAAATAAAATTACCTCACAAACTTTCATTCAGCGTTTCGTCTATCCTTGGTTCGTACGAACACCGATAAATGTTATATCGAACGATACGCGGTAGAAATTTTAAGAACGCGTGGCAAGTTGTATAAAACGAGGAAACTGGTTAATTGGGATTCGATAAACAGATTGTATGACCCTTTTACACTTTGACAAGTACCGGTTATTTTGACTGGTATAAGTAGCCTTGATACAAAATTATTTTGAGTTTGAATACATAAAAAAAACAAAATAAAATTCATTATATTATTCTTTTAGTTATCGTTACAAAAGTCATTACATCGTTGCGGGGGAAAAATATAACATGAAGTAGGAATTTTAAAATAAGATTGTGAAACCAGTTAATTTGACTGGTATGATAGTTCTACTGTTAATTCTATACTGCAATATTTGCGCATAACCTGTGTTTGACTCGTCATCGCTTACTTCTCGCGACGCATTTTAGGAACGCGTTTTTCAAACAGGTAGCAGCAGTCGACTGGTCGAGTAGATTATTAACAACTTCGACGAGAAAGTTTCTAATTTCACGAAGGAAACGTAAAATGTTGAAATTGGTAATTTTACACGCGAGAAAAATGTAAAAATTGTATAGCTCGTTCAGTCGCTATCTCCCTTTCAGAACATTTTAGAAATCATCTACGAGATCATATTGGCCATTAATTCTCAATCTTTTCGTCCCCTTCGTGTCTCTTATGCCAGATCGAAGGGAATGTCGACGATAATTTACCTTCCACCCTTGGTGAACAACTTTCAGATAGAAATGGCGGAACCTTCGAGATATATCGAATGATATTTATTAAGCCGTCCCATTAGGGCGAACGAGAACGGAATGTAGCATTAACTTGGTACATAAAATCCCACCCCACTTTGCCTCCGGCATATTGCTTGTACGGTTCTGCAACTATGTAACATTTGTCCTTAATGCGATACAAGTATGAGAAGAGCTTCGGTATGTTGCAGCCTAAGTATCGTGAATTACGAGCGCAATAAAATTTTTAAAGCTACAACAAGGGAAAGAACGTTCCGATTTGTTTAATTCTTTTAATTCGAATCGTGAAAAAAGAACATGTTGATTCAAAATGATAGTAACTCGTAGTATGAAAAAAGTAAGGGCGAGCGTGTAAATTAATTTGGATTTTTCAAAATATTTGTTCAGATGGCGAATCGAAGAGACGAAAGGTGAATCGAAAGTTGAAAGATTTCGGAATAAATTATTTTCTTAACGTTCTGTAGGTATGCGAATCTTCAAAAGGTGTTACAATTTTCGTTGCTCTAAGCCCAGATAAAAAAAAGCTTGAAAAATAAACGTCCCTCTACCTTGTTCGTCGCAAAAACTCAAGTCGCTTGGTCTGACCTTACAAAGAAGTTACAAATTCAGTTGCCAAGGATGTTGCGATAGTTTTGCTGTTCGCTGTACATGACCATTCTATGGTAAATCGATCATTTTTTCGCATCCATGTCAGGGATTCTTCTTTTTCCAACTCGAGAAAGCGAAAGAACTTTCGACAGATCTAACGCACGAAGATGGAAGAGATCGATTTACGTAACTGGAAAGATGCGTAGCTATCTTTGAATAAATAAAAAAGTTACGTATTATTTAAACGAAAAAGGTCGTTTCAACGAAGATCCATTGTCCCTATCGCGCTCTCTTTTCTGTCATCTTTACACATTCATTGGTAGTATTATGGTCATATAGCACTTTCAATGTGATGTTTCGGCCATGTAACGAGCTATCCTGACCACATCGAACTACCACGGAAAATGCAGTCGAACAAGCAGACTAACGCCAATGATTCATGGGCTCGTGGCAAACGAAAATTAATCGCCACGAGTCTTTTTCGTGTCGTTAGTACGTACTATGTATGTATGTATGTATGTATGTACGTGCATTTATATATGTAGCTTGCTCCGGACATACAGACTAACAGATAATAACCGAAGAGAAATATCCAGACTGTGTCACGCGACAAAAGCCACTATAGCATGATTTAGGATACCATCAGTGATAAAGGATATGCATCTATTATTTATAGTGATAAAAATTCTATTACTTTCTTCTCACAGTACTGTGTGTAACTAGACTGCGAATATTTATTGCGCGTTCGTATTTCCACGAAAATAATTAAGAGAATGACACTCGAACAGCAAGTTGTCGTTATTTATCAAATATTATATCAGATCGTGGCAAAAGTTTCTTTCGTTCTATAAGGAAATCACAGAGGCACAATTATTATTTTATCGAATTACGTACGATTCATTTTGTCCTATTAAGACGAAGATCGCATTGTTCGACCGAGTTTTAGTGTTTGTGTAAAGACGCGTTATTGTAAAAGACATGTTCGTAAAAGAAAGACGATTTCGGGACGACCTGCTGTTGTTACAAGCAACAGGTACTCTCTACTTCGGATATTTTATACGTTTTTCGACATTCGATACGTTTTTACACGTTATGAGCACGTTGTATGCGTTTCTGCATGATTTCAGATTTCTCTTGAATGTATAAAAGGACCACGATTCTAGACTACATATTCAAACGAAGACAAATAAAAACGCGGTTCACCAACCAGGCCAAATATCAACGCGCGAATTCAACGAATTGTGGAACTTTGAGATTGCGCGCGGAGAATACGTAAATGCGTATCGCGCAATTTTTATTTTCTGCCACAATTCACCCTCAGAGAGTGAAATCTACCTCTGAAAATTGTCCGCTATAGCTGTAACGTTGACAGATATTTTTATCGAACGATAGCGCTGATCGAAAGACGTAACTCTCGTTCGAAAAGTTTCTTTCTATGTACTCGCGGTTCGAAAGCTACAACGGAAAATCGGAAAGTAGGCCGATTGTCAGAGGTGAATTTCATACCCTTGGAGCGACTTTGGACAGCAAAAGAACGTCCTGTACGCGTCTCCGAAGTTTCATAATCTTTCGAAACTTGCCTTGTAAGTAGAAAATTTGTTTATCTATTTTGAATATTTTATACGCTTCTGCATTATTACGTACATTCTGTGTACTCGTTTTCTAATTTCTCACAAACGCAGAAAAAATTGTACTACGTGACAACTGTTCTATGCATCTTGTTTTTTTAAAAATGAACGACGATCGCAAGAGCTCGTAACGTTGAAAAACGAGCCACTGACTCTCGTCGTTGATCTTTCAGATCATCCTCGCTTTTATTTAATTACAGCCAAGTGGAAAACATCGGTAGCGAACACAACGTCGTCGATATTCCGTACAATACGCCGTGTTACGATATTACGGTGAACTTCATTTGTCGGCATCGGCTTCTCCTTGTCTTCTGCTTGCGATCTGATCTTTGCGATTCTTGCGAATACACCTTTCAACGACGCTTTAAACTCGTCGTCGTTTTCCAGGACGACGCACACCGCGCCCGATGTTTCGCTTTCTCTTGCTGGAGGATAAATGCCCGTAAAAGCTACGGATCGATAAGGGACACGGTATGTTAAATTCTTTTTCTTCGAAACAGTTACAAGTCTGATGCAGCCTTCGATTTCTCCGAGAAGCGATTCACGCGATAATCGTTTCCCTTCGCGACGATTCTATGAAAAGCTTCACACGCTTTTCCGCTACACACGACGCATCGTCACCGTTTCTATCGAATAATCCAAGCCGTTCGACAAGATCAATCGCGCAAAATTCCTGTCTCTCGCTACTGCTCGCGTACAAGATTTACTGAGTTGAAATTTCACGGATCGTAGCTGGTAAGCTACTCGTAAGTTACTCGCAAGTCCTTTCGTAACTTGTATCTCGTTCTTGCATCGTGTTTCTGCATATTCTTGCCACTAAATTCTAATTAAGTTGCGGATCCATACTTTGGAGAATGTAAAAAGACAGAATCTCGGTTGAAAATTCTCTTACCAACTAATTGCTGTATAAAACGTTACTTTGTATATTTTACATATTTTATATATTATTCGTATTGCATTTCGAAACTCCTATGAATGTAAAAAAATGCGTAATAGCGATATAATTGATCTCGTGGTATTAAAACCTTTCCGTTTAATTAGAAGGTGGTCACAAAGCGGAAAGGTCAATGAAAATATTCTTGTCGCGCTTCTGCTTCTCTGCGATCTTCCGAGACGTTAAGAAAATCGAAATTGTAGGATTTTAAAAAAGAACGTAAGACTTTGACGTTATCGAGGAAAATATTTTGACGCGGAACGATATCGCGATAAAGCTTGCTTAAGCTCGATATTATCTCGAACGTAAAATAAATTTCTGCCCTTTTTTAACTCGTCGAAGCTGCCGTGAGTTGTTTTAGCTGTCATTTCGCGCTACTTTCACGATCGTTAAAAATTTCTCTCAGAAATTGTAACGAGAAGCAAAGTTAAATAAATCGACGTGCATAGTAATCGCGCTTTGTTATCACGACAAGAATCGCGTTAGTAGGGACGCAGTTTCAGCTTTTCTATTCGCGGCGAAAACGTTCATTTTTGACACAGTCAGTTTCGTTTGGACAGAAAATGGAAAAAAGAAAGAGAAGTAACTCTGTTGTCTTAGTCGGCAACTTTGCCTTTTTAATTAGCAGCGAGTCAACGACTTGTACGAAAATCTCCACATTAGTCGACAGCAGCTAATCGCGACAAATGGCGTGCGACGATGTGCAACTTGTCCTACGGCTGCGAAAAAAGCTATTCAGCTCGTTCGACCAGGTTCGGCAATTTTAACAGTATAAATCATGTCCAGCGTTTCGTGGAAAATTTTATCTGCGCTCTGTTTTTGTTTTTTATCGTTTTATTTTCCTGACTTGAAGATCACTTCCTGGCTGAGCAAAGGGAATATTTTAATACGAGATCAAAAAGGGGAACAGCCTATCAGCCTATAAATTTACGTGAAATACGATAAACATATATAATAATAATAATAAGAATAATAATAATAATAATGATAATAATAATAATAATAACAACAATAATAACAACAATGATAAGAATGACAAGAATGACAGGAATGACAAGAATGACAAGAATGATAAGAATGGCATCAGTTATGATAGTGATAAGAATGATAACAATAATAAGTATGATAACAATGATAATAATGATAATAATAATTATAATATAATTATCATTATATTATATGATATTATATAATTATAAATTAATATGATAATGATGATGATAATAATGATAATAAGAGAACAGCCTATCAGATCGAACGATGGAAGGTTTTTAAAATAGATGACAAATCTGCCAAGTTCCGAGTCCCACTAAGAGCATAACCAACTTACAACTGCGTGATAACTAGATCGCTGATGTTCACGCGCAAATTCATTCGTACCTTTATCGAAGCGATAAAAAATATTTTTTTATAAAATTTCGAATCGACGGAATTACGAATTTCCATAAAAATATGTGAGCCAAATTAAAATTTGTTTCGTCCACTATCGATATTGCCACATCTACAACGTGCTTTTCGCTTCTCACCGTTTCGTGTATTTTTTTCATGCTACTCGAATTTCCATAAATATATAAGCATCGGCAGTCTAGTTGAAACCCTGAAACCTCCAAACCGATGTATTCCGTCCGAAAATCAAATGAAACGATTTTTTTCGATAATTCGAGAAATTGGTTGACAGCGAATTCCATTTGATTTGTTTTCATTGGACGCGTTCGCTTTAACTGCCCTTTCATTGAACGCTTTGCTTCGGTTCCCTGTCTTAAACATTTCCTCGGAAAATGAACTTCTTAAAGGACTTGATGAACGGTGTAGATTTAACGAAGGTAATTTTTTATACTCGCGGAACGATCTTTTTCAGAGAATCTTAACGATGGTCGAGCTGATAGGAGGAGCAACGCATTTCTTTTAAACGTCTTCGTTTAAATCATTACGAGATATTCGAACGAGTCGTAATCGACCATAAGCGTATCGTGATTGAATTGTTAATTATTTATTAGAACAAACGATAATTAATATATATTTCTCGATCATACGTTTCTACGTGATATATTTCTTTTTCGTGAAAATTATCTCCCGAATTTTCCACCGTTTTGTACACCATGGTAAATATCTGCGTGAAATAGCTTCCACGATAAAAATCTCTCGTACCTGCACGATAATAAAACTGTTTTTATTAAATCTCTTTCATTGTTTTCGAACAGCAAATCTATTCTCTGTTGCTTCTTATACGACCGCGAAATACGTTATACGATAGTGCGTTACCGTATAAAGGTTAAACTGTGTACCGTAAAAGGTCAGGCTACAATTGTTGAGAAAGTTGCTTTGAAAATAATGGAAAACGTCAAGATAAAATCTGCATTTCTATCGGTTTAATATCTTTGCATGGAATACGAATTTTATTAATTCTAAAACAATCGGCGTTATTTTCAGCAAGTTATTCGACAAAAAATTCAGTCGATATTTCACAAACTGGTTGTTCAACGGATATTCCTTTCTCCGTGGTTGTACAAAATACACATTATTTTTTCTTTTTTTCTTTTTTCTTATCGAACCTCTGAATTCGTATCACAGTTGCGCATAAATATGTACGACGTAAAATCGCGTTAGACGCTTAATTTGCAATTCTTTCGAAGAACAAAAACACGCGAATAATCTCTAAGGTAAATTAATAAATTTACTCGAAGGGTACTTGCGCGAAGAAAACTAAATTGTAAATTGCAAAATTGAATAATTTTGATGTTTCACCGGAGAACGTATCGATGAAAATACCGTATTATGAAATTTAACTGCGATTTTCCTTACCGAATAGCTACCACCATCGGTGGAAGATGGTGTCGCAACGTCGTTTCTCTGGGAAAAAAATATAAACGTCGATAAATATCGGTCAATCGTTTCTTAGCTTTCGTCTATGCCATCGATCTCAACGAATGGAATTTCCTTTGCAAGTAACAGCCGACACACACACGCGCCTCTCTATCCATACGCTTTCCTCCTTCGCGAATCTGGAATATGTTAAGGCTGGACTACATCAAGTTTTCTCTTGCTGGCGAAAAAACTTGTTTCTTGGCGCTCGAGGTGATTTCAACGAGAACTCTTCGATCAGCTTCGTACATTGCGAGCTGCAGAGGCTACGTCGCCGAACTGTACGTCGCTTGATAACTCGAATCACTTTGAATCGCAAACAACTGCGACACGAGCCAAAGAAGCATTAAGATCGTAATGGATTGCCCTACACCGATCCCCGAACCGAGTGCCAAAACGCACTGTTCTTACTCGGCTCGAGCCGAGGAGGGAAAAAAAAGAAATAAGGGCACCTCATCCTCGTTGATCGATAGAATCGTTCTGTTTTGTGTCTGTTGGGGTAAACGAAGTAGCACAAGGTACGTTCCATCACGTTGCGAAACTCGTTCGCGCATCGAAGGTAAATGAAGATACGTTTGAAGGAATGAATCCAATTAACTCCGCGAATTGGATGTGAATTCGAACAAAGCCAATAGGAAGCTGCGTCGATTCTCGAATTCTTCCAATAATTGGACAATAATGCCGGCCGCGGGTCAAAGATTGCCGCGCCGGACTGAACGATAATCGATACTCGGCAGTTTTATCAACGAACAATACGCAAACTGTCGTTTCGCGACGGACGCTATCGATAGAGTTGACGATCGATGACGCCACTCGAGAATCGTGCAAGGGACAGCAGTTATTTCTTTGCTATTATTCGGATTAAAGGTTCCCATGCACTTCACCACATTCGAATCGTTAAGTTGCACCGCTGTCGACGTACTTGCGTCCTCTGCTCCCATTGCCACGCGCTCGAGCGTCGCATCGAATTTTTGTTGTTCGCTGTTATTCAAAGTCACGTCAACCGCAAAGGCTTTCGGCTGCTACTTCGCGTTAATCCCATTCGAGGATCAAAAAGCGGAATAACCGCGTACCAATAGCGACATTAACGCGAACGAGGCGAGTTATTGTTCTCTCGAGTTTGCCAGCAACCCATTGTTTTATATTCGCTTCTCATCATCCTCGCTCTCCTGGGTAGCACACAATTTCAGTTACGTTTCTCCTTGGTTTACGTCGATGGTCTACTCTTTCAACCAACGACCTTCGCGTCTCTCCCGCTTAACATCTACGCTCGAAGCTTGAAACTTGAACTTCACCTTCGAACGTACCTCTAACTACTTGTACTCTCGCTGCGCCCAAACTTCGACAACGTACAGACGTGCAAGATGTGAAACTCAGCGTGAGAATATGCAAAAGATTTATCAGCACGACAGACCACGGACAGGCCACGCGAGTCTATTACGAAACTTCAAGACACAAAGGAAAGTTGTGTAATTAAAAAGAAATAGTTCGACGTATCGCTGCGAAGTAGCTCAATTTCCTTGACACTTTGACTGCCACGTCGAAATCACATGTTTCGCTCGGGACGCCACGGGAGTATTTTTATTATTCGAAGCATATAATAGCAAAATAATAATAAAATGATGATGTAAGACAACATTCTTCCCCAATGGACCGCTTATCTTATTGGTGGTTACGGGAGGCCACCGTGATGCCTCGATAACAATTGATAGCGACATATTATAACGAAGCTTCGTTTATTTCAACAAACCATTTGCTTTTGTTGTTTCGTCGTAAGCAAAACGTCCAGAATATATCGTTGAAACTCGTAGAAGATATTAGTAAACAGTACTTGCTCGTTCTACATATAACAGTAAGGTATGTGCACACTTCTCACTTCAATTATATGATTATAAAGCAGCATTTACGATTATTTTCTAAGCTGTGTTTATAACAATATTCGTAGATTACCCTCAAAGATATAGATGCAAGCACTGTGCACCGGTAGATGCAACATTTGTTCTCATTTTTTTTATCGATGTTCTAATAAAAATGTTTAATTGCTCAATGGGTCAGCTTTTATTTCACAGTATCTTCTATTTATCGGTTACATTCAAAATGCCCTAACTCTCAATTTTCATACAGTTTTTACACTTGTACGAAGTTCAAGCGCTCCGGTCACCAATGGTCACAGGAGAAACCGTGGCCAACGTGGCAGTCAAATTGGTTAACCTTACACGATCGTAAGAATGTAGAGTCTAGGTGGAAGAGTAATAAACAGCAAGAAGAAAAATACCGAGTAAACAGTCGCAACTTCTTTTCATAGTTGCAACGTGAATCCCATAGAATTGGATAATGTAAATTAATGGCAAAAATGACGAATGTTAATGTTACGCGTCGACGCAACTATCCTGTTAGCGTTAGGGTTCAATAACGCGCATGGTCATGGCTGATTAGCGCGTATATCGTCAGGCACATAGCTGCGCTGTGGTACTCCGAGGCGCAAGGACCTCTGTTTTCGTGCTACCTAAGGGTAGTTACGGTACAAACGGGTCGATTGAGCGGTCGACTGGCGAGAAATTTGAGTAAGTCTGTCCCTGCGGAAACGCGAGTTCGGTCGACAAGTCTGGGTCAAGGGTCGAGCGGCGGATACAATTTTCGCGTGCCAACGCAGAAATTTAATTGCGTAGATTGGCAAAACCTCGGTTCGGTAATAAACAAAGTTCGCTTAAAAATAAAGAGATCTCGTTTCAAACGAATCAACGTGCACAATGCGCGACGTCGCAGTAATATGCGATCAGTGGCTTCTTCTTTGCGACTTGTAGCGAGTTAGACAACGAGATTTTCCACTATATCTCGTCCATCTCACGAGTGACTCGCGTATCTCGCGAATTAGAGACGTAGTTTAAAGTTTCGATATCCAGTCAACCACTCGTGGCCATCGGCAACGTGTTTTTAACATTTTAGATCTTGTTTACCAGATTCGCTTGTTCGGCAGACTCTGTTGTCCTCTTCGCTTGGTTGGCGCGGTATCGCCCGACGGAACGGAAATTGCAAGCTGCAAGCTGCTCTTGACTTTATTTGCAAATTTATTCGCGCGGACATATTTCTAATTACGATTAAGATCGCCAGGCAAGAGCAACGCAATCGAATGTCACACGAATCTCGATTGCGCTTGACACGCGCGATTTATGGCGAGAAAGAGGCGAAACCGTGTCGGCGGATTTGGCACGACTTGCAAATCGCGAGTGTTACACGGTCAAGTGAATAAATATTCGCGTGTTTCTTTCGTTCGTCGATGGAAAAGTTTTATCAGCTCTGTAACTGATACGTTTTACGGCACGACGAACGATTTATAGCAAATTCTTAACGCTTATGATATAATTTGCCAAGAGTTTATACCGTCGAGTTTATAGCAGCTTGATTACCGATCGAATATCCTGTCAAGTTATTTGGTATTTCGAATTTACGTCTATACCGATAAAATCAGCAACACGGTAAAACGATGCAGCACTTGGTCTACGCGTTATTTTATATATTTTTATTCACTAAAACTACTAGAATTATTTGCTGTTTATTACGTTACGTTTTTCTCTAATTTCAAACACCACGATCAAGTTGCAGTAGAGTTAAATTGAAACATATCGATAAGCAATGAGATTGCAGGGCATATGTTAAAAAATAGGCGAAATGGATTTTCATGATCCTGATGGCGTAAAGCGTCAAGCGTAATACTAGCAATGTCAATACTAATGTCGACACCGGCGGTAAATCGATCTTGGTGGTTTAACGCACGGACAATCAAGTGTAACCGTGCAACATGCGGATTTAATCAAATTACATTAGAAAATTACGTATGTACACGAACCATACATGGCATACTTAACCCTTTGCATTCCTACGTCGAATGTGACTCGACGTCAGTTTTTATCTCAGGAGCTCCTTTGTAGAGTCCCATTCGATATTCTTTCAGTCCCACCTTTTTTTGCGAAACGTGCGAAAAAAAATCAGGATCGTATTCTGCAAGTTGTTTCAAGATATATCACACACTTAAAAATTACAAAATACAACAATAGCGCGAATAAAACTGGCATTTAAGTGAATTTGTTTCTTCCTTTATTTATTCAAACTGTCTTCTTTTTTAATTAAAGTAAATCTCAAATTCAATTTAAAAGCGTTGGGAGCTGCTGGTAACGAAATTGAAATAAAATTCCGAGTGCAAAGGGTTAATATCAGAGTCATCTAAAGAAATCGAAGTACTCGATATGATTGAAACTTAAAGACAGTCTGTCGTTTGATAAAACAATATTTTATCACTAACTTCTTTTCCATCGGGTAAAAGCGAATTCTCGGATTATCGAAATCCACCATTACAAATATTAATTTCGACGAAGGTTTTCGAAATCGAACCTCCGTTACGTTTATCGTCGATTAAAATATAAACTGTGCTTATCTGAAATTGCTCTTACGTACTGCGACGTAGAATTTTATTTCAACGACGCTCGACAATTTCACTTTCAATTTTAAAAAATGTTACGCATCGAGCGGAAACTCCTGACCCGAAACGATAACGTTTTATCAGAAAAATCGGAATGTTTCTATTTCTCTATGTTTCGTAGAACTGGCGTTTCTCGTTCGTCGTTTAATTTGTATTTTGCATGATGTTGAGGTATTGAAATAATTAAAGGTGTAAGTATAAGTTTATGCTGATTCACAATGGAATGCTAGGGAGCACGTTCATAAATTTATAGCAAAAGCAAAACATTACCAAAAAAGTTAAGCTTGTAGCTTTGGCTAGTGGCTACAGGCAACATAAATAGAAATCTGTTTATTAGTTTCTTTGTTCCTAGACCTTGCAATCCAAAACATAATGTATATTCAAGGGTACAATAATATGCACCGCTCCTTATTTAGAATATTTCTGCGTAATAACAGTCTCCAGGTCACGGATATACATAAACAAAGACGTAGAGTTTATCTTGAAGTAATTACTTCAACAGATGAAATACGCGGGTGCTAAAAATATACGATAATCACTTTGAACAGCAATTACGATAACAGTGGTTGATCCCTTAAGGGGGTGTCCTGAATTAGGATGTTCTAAAACTGAAAAAAGGCAGAAAATAAAAAAATGTGCTTTTTAAAAAGAAAGAATAAACTTTAAGGTGCTGTAACGATTATTTAAATAAACTTTTTTAGTTCATCGAGAAGAAAGATATATAACGATTTAATCCTTTTTTGGTTTTTCGTTTCAGTCAGGAATTACGAGCTGGATCTTTCACGCCGATTGAAAACGATTAGAAATCTGTTAGAATTTTTTTCTTACTTAAAAAAAAATTGTTTGTATTCGTCAAATATACAGGGTGGTTGGTAACTGGTGGTACAAGCGGAAAGGGGGTGATTCTACGCGAAAAAAGAAGTCGAAAATATACAGTTTCCACTCGGTCGTATCTTCCTGTCGTTGACAGACTTTCTCGAGTTTGAAGAAATTATGAGAGAACCGTTACTTGATATGCAAGTTTCCTTCTTCGAGCGTTAAAAGTTCGAAATTTTCTTAAAGCATCAAGAGGATTTTCATTTGTCGAAACGAGGACGAAATTGGGACGTAAAACTTGGCGAGCGCCGCAGCATCGAGAATTAATGGTATTGTGCCCCGATTTAATTTATCGCCATGAAAATGCCGGTCTGCACTTAGCCGACCACGAACTTCTATTATTTCGGACTTTTTTCTCCTAATACCTTATATTGGGTTTTATATTGGGTTGGCAAGTAAGTGATTGCGGATTTTATCATCAGGTGGTATTGACAAAATCCGCAATCACTTAGTTGCCAACCCAATATTATTGTTCCATTTAAAGCTTCTATTATTTAAAGCATCGTATTAAACCTTCTGTCCGAGTACAACGTTTCCAGTAATATTATACTGGATTATATATTATAAAAATTGTTATTCTATATTTTCGACTTCTTTTTTCGCGTAGAATCACCATTTACCAACCACCCTGTATATAAAACCATACCTCAAAATTCGATAACTTCGTTTCTTTCTTTCCCTTCTAAAACAAATCACAAAGAGACGCTGTTTTAAAACATTCTAATTCACCCCCTTAAACGATCATATCGTCGAAGTACGTAAGGATTTAAAGCGAGGATCAGCTTCGTGACAGAGCTGGCCCTGACGTACATTTCTGCGTCCAGGCGGGACAAGTCAGGAAAACGTTGATATTAAACTAAAAGTTATCACCGTATACGCGTAACGTGTTCCTGTCGCATCTACTTCACGCGCTGCAACGCTAGACGTTCTGACGCGTCATAATCACTTAGTCGGCTAAACGTAATATCAACCGTTAGCAGAGAAACGTGAAAGCATTTCGGCGCATTTCTATATACGAGGATTTATCGAGAAAGATATTAAAAATACATTTATCAAACTGCTTACAGCTTGAACAACTACACACGCCTCTCTGCCTACGTCTTTACGTAGAAAATATTTTTTCCACCCGAGAGACGTACGCAGATTTTTCCAACTGACTGTATTTTCACTGTATTAAAAGCTCCTATACTACGAGACACGTAATACTTTCTACGAAACCATTTAGTAACAAAAGCAACGAACAAACGTTCGTCCTCTTGCACACAGGCGAACAACCAAAATGCGTTTCTTCCATTTTACAGTTTTTACGAGATTCAGCGAGACCGCTGCGAATGTTAAACCGCGTTCGACAAATACAGCGGAAGACCATTTATCTAAACTTGTCAGGGAACGAACAGTTTATATAATTGGAGTTCGTATAATGGAAGCTTACCAATTTTCCTCGCTATGTATCACTCTTTGCTCGAATAATAGGAGCTCGCGTTCGGATACGTGGATTCAACCAGCAAACGTTCCGTTAATTGGGCGTTAATTAAAGTTTTGTTTCAATAAACGCATTTCTATTTTACTTGTATTTTTCTCGATAAATCCCATGTACGCAGCGAACGTTGAAACGCTTCTACGTTTCCATGCTAACGGTCCATGTTACCATTTAGCCGACTAATTGTCAGTGATTAACAAATTATGATAATTGCCTGATAAAAAGCGATTGATAAGTGAATTTATGATACGATCAACCAGCTCTTCCTCATCTCTTTGAAAGCGTGTGCCTAGAATGTATCGCAAAAAGTAAGCGGTGACGAGTATATTCGTCAAACACGGAGTACGTGTGGCTGTTATAACGTACAATCGAATTGCAACGAAACGACTGTTTTATCTTGTAATTTTATTAATGGCAGGCTAACATTCGGCAATGGCGTGATTCATATGATGTAACTGAGTGACTTGCGAGACTCGTGGGAAAAGCGATAATTACATATTCTTGAATTACCGTTGTTTATAAAGGTTGAGGTGTGGTGTATGGTAATACCCCATGCAAAATGTTTTATGGAAACATCGATGGATCTCGAAGAGGAGTTTCGCGTTTTACACCTTTGGCTGAAAAGGCGGATGTTAAGATAACGTTATAATCCACAGTTACGTCCATTATACGCAGGTGAGAGGTCAGTGAGAAAAGATAAAATGTAAAGACACGATGGATCTGCTCTATTCTACGTTCCATCGAACCACGAAATATCTTGGAGCCTTTAAAGCGTGCGGAACAGAAAATTTCGTTATCGAAGCGGATGAGAATGCAACAACTAGTGATGCAAAATTGCAATACATATATATGATATAAATAAATAAATCTGTTCGTTTTTCACTTGTATTTCCAACAAAATCCATTATCTTTTATTATCGTAAGTCACCAGCTAAAATATACGATTAATTCTAAAAATAGTGCAAATGATTTAAGTATTTGAAAGGCACATTTTCGCGCAAACTGCTCGTAAAACTGTACGACGCGTAAATCTCACGTTAGAAAATCGTATATTTTACGAAACGTTTTATTGCGTGTCGGAAAAATACTTTTTAACGCGCTCGAACGTCGAACGTCGAAACGCGTCTAAAAACCGAGATACAGCGGCGAACGAAGGGAAGTTTAAAATTCATAAAACTGTGTACAACAGCTGCACCTAACCGTACTAATCGCAACGTTTATCACCCAACCGTTGATGACAGTCATCCTTATCGAGCTTGTTCGCAATCCAAATCTCCTTATCGATCGTAACTTTTCTTTTTTCCTAAAACCGTCGTGTTTCTTCTACCCTCTTTTTTTTTACCCTTTAAACTTCCTTTCGTCCTCTATCGTGCACGACTTCTGCACTTTCACAGCCACCGGCGTACATACGTGCCACAGAATAGACGACTATCGTCGACGATTTTTAACAATTTCTAGAAAGAAGAAAACTTAATCAAATTGGCGATGTATCAATTTGAAGCTGCCTTACCTTATCCGCCATCGTACATGTTGCAATAAATACACCGACGTACGAATACTTTTTGCAGCCACTGTACGTCCACATTTCTTTTCTGCCCCTGTCTTTCCCATTCGCCCGCACATTCTTTTTTCCCCGTCACGTACCTCACGCACACACACACACACCCACACATGTGCACTATACGCACATACGAGGAATTACAACACGCGAACCACACGAATCAGACTCAATTACGAATTAATAAAGAAAGTCGATGTTTCCCGCGGAGATGGTCCGCGAACTATATCTCCCGGGTATTCGGACGTGATTTCCGTTTCGAGATACGATTTGGAATGCCAAAATGAAATTAGCGTGGAGATTTACGTCCGCCAGCCGTGCGATCGATACCGACCGATTGCCTTGAAATTAGAGTCGATTGTGGAACAGATTGGAGTTTGCCACTGGCGACGGTTAGCAAACCGTGAGACGGATCGCAAAAAGGATTTCGTGCGGCGTATCCTCTGATCAATAGTCTTTCGAACTGTTCGTTAAGACGAAACACTGCTGGATATTCAGCGGAGAGAATCTTCTTGAAATCTCCTTTGCACCGCGGCGGATAGACGATCGACAGACATTTTTCACTTCGACGAATTCTACGAAGCGAGCGGTTCGTCGTAAGATGGTTGGCGGTAGTTCGATTCAAAAATCCGAGCACGACGAATTTAAAAATTCCGTATGTATATACCAATTTACCAAACAAAACCAATTTCCATAGCTACGGCTGAATCTTTCCGGCGATTGGAAAATTAGACGGTTTTCGAGAATTTCGTGAAACCACGTATATATACAGGGTGGTTGGTAACTGGTGGTACAAGCGGAACGGGGGTGGTTCTACGCGAAAAAAGAAGTCGAAAATATGGAATACAAATTTTTTTTTTAATTTTTCCATCGAGACAACGATCTACAGCGAGATCCGTTATAACGAGACGCGATAAAGTGCACGCGTACCGAACGAAGATTCAAAGTCGATTTTCTCGAGAACAAAGCCTCAGACGAAAAATTTTTATTCTATATTTTCGACTTCTTTTTTCGCGTAGAATCACCCCCTTTCCGCTTGTACCGCCAGTTACCAACCACTCTGCATATATTCGCGAATGTTTTCGTCGAATCCGAAGAACAAATGCACGAATAGAAAATTAGATAACAAACATTAGGATAGAGGAAAGGCGTCGAATACATTAAATATCTTTGCATAGACAATTTTTATCGGGTTGTCGGGACGTTTTTATCGAAGTTTCGATCCTTTTCTATTGCGATTATCTGTGTCGCGGAATAATTTACATAAAAATGAATTCAACAAAGATGAATGTAGAATACGGAATTACCTTTTCCCCAACTTTCAAGCTTTCCCTGCAGTAATATAAAGATTCACGTTCCCTTCGTACATAAGATGGAATGTAAAACTTGTAAATAAGAAAGCCAAGCCATCTCTTTGAAATCAGAAATGGTCGATCACTTGAATCTGAATCTTAACGAATAAACATAGATGTTAGCTTCAAAGGTTATTCGATATAAAGAATCCTCGAGTTCGTCATTGAATCTACATGCAATCGCCAAAGGTTAATCGCTGTTCCACGGAGTCTCTCTCGCCCGGAAAATTTTATCCGTATTTTATTATGCATCGCTTCTAAATTAACCGACCTATCGAAACAAACGAAATTTACCTATTGCGTAAACTCTCTGGAATAGGACGATGAAAAATAATTTCCAAGCCGCAGGTAGGTGACTCATTGTCGGTGCATTGAAATTCAAATTCTACGAGACACCCGTACACTGCACAGATCGTGGACAAATGGAACATTGGAGAAGATAGAAATGCGAAATTATCGGTAGCGGAGAAAGGAGAAACGAGGTTAAAATGGAAATATAGAAAAAATGTATGAAAGAAGAATGAGTCTAAATATCACATGGCAGAATTGAACTCTTGAGGTAGGTTTCTCCTTTCAATAGACCGGAGGTTACGTGCAGTGCATTTAAATGAAAATTGAATTTCCTGTATACGTACTACAAAGTATAGAGTAATTTGCCCATGCGGGATATTTTAAAAAGGAAATTCACCTTCATTCGCTTTCTATTTAGTTCATTAATTTCGAGAATAAATAATAGAGACAGGTAATTCTATTTTACTTTTCGATCATTCCTTCCATCTTTACGTATTAAGCTGTTTATGTTACTTGAATTTTCAATACTAAGGAAAATTATTCCTACAATTGTGCGATTCGAAATCTCGATTAGTTTTCATTTATTTATTTGAGACGTTAAATATTTCCAATTCTAGTTTACGCGGAAAAAGTCGCATTTAAATGGAATAGACGAGAAGATGGAAGAAGGACGAGCTTTATAACGTTTAAAGCCGCGTTTCTTTTAATTCTATGGAATAGGTTCGCGGAATATTTTTAATTATTCGATAAACTTAGTTTCTCGTTCGAGCACGAACATGCACTTGCACGTTTGGTCCACGCATTTCTGCGATACTACGATTCAACGATTAACTAATTATATCATTGTAGAGTATATAGACTTATTAATTAATATAATAAATTATTATATGCACGCACACGCATGTGTGTGTGACTCGAAAAAAAGAATTTGCTCCTATCGTTGCGTTGTTCGTTCAGTTTGAATATTTTATACCCACAGCGTCGATGATTATTCATCTGATTAGTAACATCTGGTTCTTAACACTTAACTCCTAATAGTGAATAGCGTAAGCTGGCTTATTTTTCTTCTAATTTTTAAAATCGCTTTAAAATTCAACACTGTTTAACATTTTATCCTTGGAACACTCTCAGTACGTACGTGTAACATGGTGTGTACGTGTGTATGTATTTTCTATCGTAGTTTAAGGTATCTTCTACCTCAATTTCCAAATAGTTTCTTTTAAATTGATTTTTATGAAATAATATTGACATGCAAGAAGGATACATTAAACAGTCTTCGACTGTTACTTCCTCGTCGATTATTCCACGTCACTCGGAAATATTATTTGAAATTCTTATATTTACATTGTGAATATACGAATATTCATATTTTTACGGCTACACTAAAATGTTAGAATCCGGACAGATATTTCTTGTACTTCTTAAATATCCTAACGAATACTATACTTTGGATGTCTTTATACAGGGTGGTTGGTAACTGGTGGTACAAGCGAAAAGAGGGTGATTCTACGCGAAAAAAGAAGTGGAAAATATAGAATAACAATTTTTCGTTCGAGGTTTCGTTTTCGAAAAAATCGACTTTGAATTTTCGCTCGGTACGCGTGCACTTTATCGCGTCTCGTTATAACGGATCTCGCTGTAAATCGTTGTCTCGATTGACGTTATTTTTTTAATGTTTAAAATTTTTAAATTGTTAAATTTTTATTCTATATTTTCGACTTCTTTTTTCGCGCAGAATCACCCCCTTTCCGCTTGTACCACCAGTTACCACCCCTGTATATCGTTGCATATTCTGTGCGTCCTTAGATTCTATTATTCACTTCTTTTATCTTCCGAATCTTTAAACGTTTCACACACAAACGTACAAAACTCTATGATCCGCTTATACCTCGCATACACGTCACAATCTGATTGTTTCGCGCAGAACATGAAACCGGTATACTTAGTCGTTGAAACATTACCAAATTAATAGCGGAACGAAGGAATAATCGATGATATTCGTCACATCGTTATTGCTACTTCGACCAACAACCAATCTCGTTCTTTCTGCTCGAGTAAGAAGTCTCGTTAAAAATACCAGTTCCTTTTATATAAAAAGAAAAAAAATTCCGACCTTACGATATTAATTCTATGCTAATCGAAGGTAGTTATCTTCGAAGAGATTGGCTTGCGCGCTCCTTATGCATAAATGCAGCATTTCCACGTAAGCTGATTCGTTGTTTGCTAGGTCGCGATTTAGCGAGCCATCGAGAATCAAAAAGCAATTTCGTTCTCTTCTTTGACTCTCGTTCCAATTGGACCGAAACTACGCTCGTTACATCCACGGAAATAAATACGAAAGATTTCGCGAATCGGACGAAACGACGCTGAGAACAACGGAAAAGTTCCTCGAAACGTTTATCCGTGGTCGTGCATCTCCGTGGCCGTTTCTCGTGCGAGCAATTCCAATCGATGCTCGGGATAAGCGCGGCCCGTATTCCATTCCGCCGGATGTTCATCGGTGTCACTGAAACTTTCTCCCGCTTTCAACTTCTTCTCTACGCTAGTTAACGAAGCGCGGCAATCGTTGCAGGGTATCTCTCCCACGCGTTTACGTCGGATCGCCTGCCACATGATCCGATATCGCGCCTTTTTTCGTTTACCATTACGCGACTTCAACTACGACCTTTCCGCGAGAACACGCGTTTCAATGCTAGCGGCTGCGACAAAAGCCGCACGAAACGCGGCGAATTAAAAGCGCGCCAAAGTAACACGGAAAACATTGTTCGTAGTTTACGTTAAAAAACGATTTGGAAAGGAATTTTACCGTTGCGAAAACGGTGTATATAAATGACGGAGATAGGAACAAATGGATAATAGATCTTTCTTTCTTTTTTTTTTTTTTTTTCGTAACGCGAGCGATGATATTTAACTTTATCCGGTAAATAGGATACCCGGTCGTTCAACAAATTTTGTTTTACGATCGAGCTCCTATGACTTCGAAAACCTGCACCAGACTACAACAATTTTGTTTGATTCCTTTCGCTTTGCTGCCTCCTATAAGTGGAAATAAAGCTTGCTTTAACTCGAATCGTCTACACGTCCGGATACGTTATTTTAGCTCTGTAACTCGAGTTTAGAACACGATCTAACCCAGACTTCTACATGGCCAAGTTTACCTGTGCAAATACAGCTTCTATATCGCTGCTACTCTAACAAGTTGCACTCTGCAACTCTAACTTTTTCAGCTATACGTTGCGAGCCGTCAGGAACCAATCTTTCTTTCTGTTGTTGGCATTGTCTGGAATAACCATAAAGATATAGAGATACAGAGTACGAGAGTCGTACGTTACCGTGTAAGTGGATGCGATATGAGAATGGAAAGAGAACGCCGTGTTAGACGGATAAAGGCGCCTTTTGTCCTTGTTCAACGCTAACCTTACCAATCCCGGTGAAACGACATAGAAAATTTTATTTGAAATTGCGCATCTGCCCTTATTTCTTTCGTTCGTCTAACTTTATGCACATTCTTATATTATTCGATTTCTCAATTTTTGTCAATACGAGAATTTACATAAAGTTGGATGAACAAAAAAAAAAAAAAAAAAAAACGACAAATGTACAATTTTAAATGAAACTTTAAACGAAACTTTCAAACTCGTCATTTGACTTTGTCAGATTTGGTAAGAGTTAGCGTTAATCAGGCGTTGGTCTGTGTCACACTTACGTATGTAGCGGCAGTCGACAACAAAACTTTCCAATGGTTTCGTCAATACAAGTATAACCATCTTCTCAACGCGAGAATTGATTGTAATTTTAATAAATAAATAAATAAAAAAAAGTATAACCATGGAAGCGTAAGTGCCGATGGACCTAACGAGTCATCGATATCTCTACGATCCCTCCACCGAATATTTGGAAGAAGGCGTACGTGACAAAGGTCGCGACCGCCTAACGACCGCGTGCGTAGTGAGGATATTGAAGGGCGACAAAAAGGACGAATCGGACCAAGGAAACGGTTGAGTTGTAAGCGAGAAGTGAGAATCGTCGGTTGGAATCGAGAGTTGTACGTAAAGAGAAGAAAGCGAAAATTGTTAATAAATATACTGTTAAACACGGCCGAGTGTTTCTTTGCGATCCTACACGTCCTACACCAAATAACCTCACGTATTTACCGTACGAATGTGCGTGTGTTATTAGCGTTCTCCATGCAGCGTTCTCTTTCTATTGCATTCAATATTGCATTTTCAGTCTTCGTCGTTGTCACGTAATTTTTGGGGTTAGTTGATGAAACAAAATAGCCGAGCCGTAACACAACTATTAATTTTGTTTTAATTAAACTTTATTATGAATTCAGCAATCACAATGTAACACACACTGAATTAACATAAATCACAATTCACTCCAACCACGTTATGTAAGACTTGGTTACAACGATACGTTGATTACGCGATTGTTATAAGAGTAGAGACCGGTATAGATACGTTGACTATTCCGAGGATACAGAATAAGTGAGTCTTTCTGGCGATACCATGTCCGAGGAAGGCTAGGGGTGGGCGTGTCTAAGGACACGGGACTATCGGATTTGTTGATGACAATTTTGGTTAAGGAAGCGAGGGCAGTAGACACCGTCTTCGATCGGATAATAAGATGGTTGGTAGACCAGGAAGGGTTTTAGCCACCCTCGCGAGAAAGTTGCTAACGGAACATACCAGATGCGAAGAAAACCAACTTTCTAAGCTAACACGTGGTAGACGATAAACGTAAAGGGTAATCTAAGACAGGAAATACTCGCTTGGTCCGAAGGACCTTAACCATGAAAATGCCAAGACTCCTGGTGGGTACTTAAGACTATCGAGGGTGCGCACCAAGAATCTGCAGACACTGGGTGCCATCTGCAGACACGCGGTGTGTGGCCTGGTCTCTGATGTGAATTGACGTTACATCGTCGTCGCTCGTTATCGTTTTAAAAGTCGCATGGTCCCAGAGCATTTGGTCGCAGTCGCAGTCTCGGTCGTAAGACTGCGAGCTCGTTAACGACTGGCTTATGAAACTCTGGTCGAAGAATCGCGGGACCTGCGAGCGAATGGCGAAGAATGGACCTATCTGAATTTAGATTCCGAACGATCGGAACCACGCTGAGACAGACCTCTGTCTCTCTTTGTATATCTACGTAAATAACGCGAGGCGAAAAACGTAAGACGACGCAAGTCGTACCCCAACTTCTTCAAAGGTCAACACCAGAAGCTAAAGGTTTTTCGTCATTGCGCCAGTCATTTCCGCCGTGTTTTTACGAACACCTGTCAAATTGACGGGCAAAGGAAAACGCGTATCTTCTTTCCAAACGACCAATCTAATTTAAAATAATTCGGTTGCGCTGGTTGCACGAAGCAAGGAATTTGTCGGGAATAAAATGTTTTAGCCATCGAACAGACAATGGGCAAAATGTTCTTAAAAGACTTAATTAATTTATACGATGTGAAACTGTTAGTTGTTGCGACCTCTTTGAGAAGCGTGTTAAAATGCGTCGCGAAAAGTAAGCGACGACGAGTATACTCGTGAAACGCGGAGTATGCGTGGCTGTTATAACACAGAATTAATATTCTGCGGATGCTCTGACAAGCATATAGCCTGAATTGCCGCGTATTTTTCGAACGATTGAAAAGATTCAGACGGTCCTTTCGTTCCGATTTACATTTCTATTCGATATACGTTTATCGAATTATACAGGTACGATTTTTTGTTCCGCAACCTTTTCCCATCTTTCACGCCACTTGAATATTCCATTCTTCCAGAACTTCTCAGACTTTTCGGCGGGAAACTTTTCAATATGATTTTTTACGTCGACCAAAGAGTTAAAAATCCGAACGAACTTTCCCAGCAGCGTTTAACACGTGTAATATTTTGTTAAAAATCATCGAGCATATTTAAAGACACTTGCAGTAACGTTTTTTCAGCGTGATATGCTTGAAAACATAAATGAAAACATATACTTGAAATTTCCTCAATGGAAAGGTACTAAGCAAAACTTACGACTTTATTAAATTCCTTAAAAATCGAAACGAACTTTCCGACCAACCGATATTATATCTAATAAATCGATAACGATTTCGTATTATTCAAGCATGCGACGTGAAAAAACTTTCATAACGTCTCGTTTACAGCATCCATTGCTTTTTTTACTGTTTCATTTAACGGTAGTTAACATTTTTATAGAATACCACGTCAAGTACGTAAGACGCGTTTCCAGTCCTGAAAGCGTTAAGTTATAACGAGATGAATGTTTCATTTCTCAATTTTATTACCGCAACTTACCGCAATTACTAAACTGCAATTTGAATAGCAATTTGTAACTACTTTTCACGCATGACGAGTATACTCGTCGTAACGTAAAACATTGCCATTTCTTCGTGACGAGTATATTCGTCAAGAACAGCTAACCAGTTAACCTTCACCCGCCCCTCGTGTCAATTCGATCTTCCGTAAAAGATTACACATCGAAGATGTAAAAGAGATTGCAACGATTTGTCTGAAAGTTTGTGACCTTCGCGTGTGAACGATAAAGAAGAAAATTAATTGTTTATCCCTTCGCGTAGTCGATGTTCTACTATTCTGTCAATTTGACATATTTGAAACGAGAGACGCATTAAATTGCAAAAATGCGGGACTGACAGGGCTTGATCTTTTGCATGTACGTCGAATTCCAAGAGGAAGCTTAAAATACCAACGCTTCCTGAAAAGGTGAACGCAATTGAACCTTCGTACTCCTTCGAATTTCCGCTTGTCGAACCTCGTTTGCTCGACGTTTTCGATAAGACGAAACCTCTAGAACTCGGAAATTTTTGCTCGTCCCTCGAGCTTCGAGCTACCAAGGTTCGACTTTAGCATTTTACGTTGCAAACACTTTACATACGTAGAGGAAAGTGGCCAAATATGGAACAGGCTATGTGGACTATAGGCTATTTCACTCGGTCAATCGCTCATTTTCAGAACGTTTATTTTACCAGAAACTATATTCGCTTATTTTATATTTAGATTTTTCTGATGGAAAAATGTGGATCAAGTAGCCAATGGTGTTTCGACGCTAGGATCTCAATGATTGCGAACAACTACGTTTCTGTTCTGTTGACCGATGTGAACGTTCCATATTTTGGGTACCTTTTCTTCGATGTCGATTCGATACTGACAATTTGTTTATAACGTTAGAGGTACAAGGCTAATTGTGTAACTGAATATCCATAAGAATCTTTTATGTATCGCGACTGAGGGTAAAATAACAAAAAAAAACCTTATTTTTATTATTCTTTTATTTTATTAAGGTTTTATGTGTGTATGTGGATGATTAAGCGAGAATACAAGGCAAGAGGGAGGATAATTATTGTAAATCGAGTTTATGGCCAGCAGTCTGAACATAAAGTATACTAGGTTGCAAGCTACGTATGCGAGTGAACGTAAAAACTGTACTACTACCGTTACGTTACAAGGCACACGCACAGAGTTAGGATAAAAAGATTAGAAAATAAAACCAAGCACGCTGTAATGGTATTTCGCGACGTATTTTATTCTGTAACGTTATATCTGATATGGTTATACCTTTCGATAAAAATCACAGATAATAAACCGAGTCTCCGTTTCAGCTGTAAGAAAATAAATTTCGTTTTGTATTATGTGACGCACGTTGTACATCGCATACAAATCAACCGTTTCTCATATTTCGAAAACATAGCGTTCTATGTGTAAGGAGAGATAAGAAGCACACGGGACACTTGTGTACGTACGTTGTAAAGGACTTCTCAATTTTGTATATGTGTCATTACGCATGAAATAACCGGACCAAAACAGTGGATACGGCGACATGTGTTTGACACGGCCAACCAGCGTGTCCGGACGTTTGATTTGCGTTGAAATCAAATTTTTCGGCCCAACTTCACCGAAACTTCGGGCTGAAATAACGCGTGACGGACGTAGGTTGCATTTCGCTTTCGATATTATTTTGATCGATATTCGAGCCAAAAGTACTTGCCATTTCAATTTAATAACGCAAATACGTATTTATATCGCATTTATATGTGTCCTATGGCTTTAAAAATATTACGAGGCAGTACACGACGATAACAAGCGAAACGAGAAAGTAGAATATTACTTGACTTTCGATGTTACATCTGTTTCAGCTGTATATTCTACGACCGATGGAAATTAGTCAAGCACAATGAAACTTGAATTTTAATCAACCCTTCGAACTAAAAGTATTTTCCATTTCGATTTCATAATACAAATTCTATGCCGTATATTCGCCATGTCTTACGAAATATTATTCTCCGATCACGATAACAATAACGACAATGACGTAGAATACATTTAACTTTGCATATTATATCCGTTTCGAACCTACGTGTATATCCTGCAACCGAGTAAAATTTCCAAAGCACAAATCGAATCTCAACTAAAGTCGATTAAAATCAACCGTTCGAACCGAAGGTCTTTTCTATTTCGATTTAATAACGCAAATAATAATAAGAATACTTACTCATATTTTTTCTTCTTTCTAAATATTATTACAATGGTGCAAGGCGGTGTGCAACGATAATAAGAAAATCGAGATGACAGAAACGGCCCTTTAAACGCATAACTGCGCAACTATACGTGCGATTCGAAGCATTTCAATAACAGTCCTCGGAGTAGGAAACACTTCAAGTATGCGCTATCCTTGAATGAAGGAGTTAGACAAACTGACCGTCTACTCATTGTTGGAGCGCTCGATAATTACCAGTTCCAGGGGATTTTCTTCCTTACCGGTGTCCTCAATGAAAACTTGGTCCATGTATATTACTTTAAAGATTCAACCGGGATAATTGAGTTTCGAAAGTCCTTTAGACGCAGTCGTTTTACCGTGCTCGGTCGCGACATCTAGCGTACGCGAAAGCCGGAAATACAAGAGAAATTAAATTTCGCGCCACAACGTTCGTATAAATATCAGGTTTTTTAGATGCAAAGTTTCCAATATGATTTTCGATCTTTTTTTTTCTCATTCGATATGATGATTACGGTGACTCGAAGTTGTTCCCATTCGTTAGAAGATGCGTATGTACTAACAATTAAATAATTCCCTTATAAAAGGAAAGAAACCTTTGGGACAAAGTAATATGTTTCTTCTTACGATAAAATACCCACTGTACGTAATATTTGCGCGCAACGATCGAAACAGGACGCAACGATGGTAACGTGTCACGATAATATTAATTGCTGGATCCTTTCTTTGTTTTTATTTGTACGAGGTTTACGGTCGTTAGATTAATATAATTGCGCGTAATTAACGACATTAAAATGCGATCGATCGATACTCGTTGAAGACCGGGTTGTTTAGATTGGAAATTTCCATAACATTCATCCCTGATCATCTATGCAGATTCGAGATATGTACCGTTATACCATGTTGCGTGAACAACGAAATAAGCGTAACCCGTATCATCGGTTGACACAGTCAACATGGTTAAGGTAAACCAATTAAGGCAACGAGTTAGTAAAACGATTACCCTTCACGTTTTCTCCACGTTCATAATCGTGTACGATCCGCCTACCATGAGAAAGGTTACTTGACAATAGACAAAAAAAAAAAAAATAGTGAAAAGCCATGTAACAACTATGGCATTGAAGAATCCGATATTAACCGGTTAACCGAGTGCTTTTTTAAACTGGTTTTTTAAACGTAATTTATTTTTAACGGAAATGAAACGTCGCGTAAATAAGAGAACAGCAATCGGTAATTTGAATACTGTCCGTGGATTTCTAGTTATCGAACGTTAAAATACTATAATAATACGAATCCGACAGACAAGCAACGATAATTTATTGAAAATTGGTAATGAAAAACGAACGGAATTTGCAAGAAAACAACGTTATAAGTTGTTATTTTTAATATTAGACGCTTGTTTATTATTGGGTTGGCAACTAAGTGATTGCGGATTTTGTCATTAGGTGGTATTGACAAAATCCGCGATCACTTAGTTGCCAATCCAATATTTATCGTATGCTACATATACGAGATCACGAGCAAGAAGAACCTTACGATATCTCGAGCGATTTTAATCGAGGTACAGTCGCAAACAACTTTTTTCATTAACTGCTGCAACTGCAATGCTATCTTAAAGTTTATAAGCACGAGCGGAACATTTGCAAAAGAAGCGAAGAAACGTTTTGCGTTTGTAACAAACTCGAAGGACGAACATCTTTTAGACAAACTGTCAGAGAGCGGATATTCATAAATAAAATAGTTCGTTGTACGTCTACGGTGAAGAAAGCTTTTTCGCGAGTTTAGACATTGCCAGGTCGGATAAATAGATTCGCAAAGCGGAAATAATAGTCTTGCAAGTTCTTCTCGCGAAATGTACGACGTTGGCTGATAACGAATTAACGAAACTTTACGAGGTCTTGTACGTTGTGTAATTGGGAACTTCGTTCAGGTACGAATGAAACTTCTACAGGAGCGAAGGGAAGCATAATATCGCTGACAGCTTCGAAGTATTTGTAACAGCCACAATATGATCGAATCGCGAGTTTAAACGAACGATCCGTTAATAAATATCAGACGAAGCAGGCAATTATTTTGGCGAAAAAGTAATAAAAATTGGTTCGAGTTAGTGGAATTTTCCTTCCGATGCCAAAATACCTAATGGAAATATGTACGCGTGCGAATCGATCGATCTGGCTAAATTTTTGAGATTCGAAGCTTAGCGAAAGAAATAATTTGATTCTAACGATAAGTTCTTCGTGTATCATAATCTTTCATAAGCAGATTAAAACGAGTATTATTTAAAAAATTGTATATTCGATGATATACATTTGATTTGTATAAATCGGTTTCGTTCGACAACTTAAATTCGAATATACAGGATTCTTCGTGAGAAAAATAGAAAGAAAATAGAATTTTTCCATATGACGCTTCGTTTTCGAGAAAATCACGTTCGAAAATTTACCAAGCGTACTAGAACATGTCTAATTCTGGACCGAAGAGGAGTAAACAATCGACAGGACGTTATTCTACGTGTGAAAATAAACTGAGAACGTGGAATAAAATTTATTCGCAAGACGCTTTGTTTTCAAGAAAAATACATTTTTTTTAATTTATCATACACGTGTAATGAGCCACGTTCAAGTATACTTGGTAGATAAATTTTCAAACTTAGAATCTCTTGAATACGAAGCGTCTTACGAACAAATTTTCCTCTATATTTCCTTCCCATTTTTTCTTTTTTTTTTTTTAAATAAATATATTTCGATAAATTTATAATTATCGTTCCTTACTTTTACAGCGTGTCATACGAACGATATATAAACATAACAATCTAACAAGTCCACCTGCTATTTATTTCTATTAAATTTCTATATATATACATATTATTAACTATTTATTTGAAAATTTCAAATTATTTAATTATGCAAAAGGAAGGTAAAGGATGGTCTTGAAAAAAATTAATCGAAAACGTAAGACGAAGCATCCGCGTGCCAATGCTCATTCTTGAGAAAATCGATTTCGAAGATATGTTGGCTATGCGAAGACTGGATTAAAATTTGGTTGAATAAATTCCACTGCGTACGTAGTACATATACAAAGTGCAATTTCCCAAGAGTCTGAGCCCGTAATATTTTCGATACTATTCATTATATCGAAAAATGCTTCGGATAAAAGTTTGATGGCTGTAAGGAAAACATATGTAACGAGGACAGTTGCTAGTTTTTCTGAAGGTGATAGCGCAACCATCGTACGAAGGTCAACTTTGTTTCTTCAAATGGAATCACACAGTTCTTAATACATTAATCGATGCAGCTCGAAAAGTTATTTATTAACCTACTTGTGTCTAAAAACCATTAGTTTAGCAAATATTTTAGGTATGAGAGACAAGGAAAGACGCAAGACGCTACTTTCGTATTTGTCTCTTCGTGCTTGTCCTTCGTACGATAAATTTCATCAAATGAAAGTTAAAATATCTGTTAAACTAATATTTCTGCGACGTAAGTGGATTAATAATTTTTGCACGCAAAATCTCGGTTCCACTTTTATCCGAAACATTTTTCGATATATTTAAAAATATAGAAAATATTTCGTTTCAAACTCTCAAGTAATTCGCCTTGTATAAAGGGGAGGGGGTGGTAACTGATGGTACAAGCGGGAAGGGGGTGATTCTACGCGAAAAAAGAAGTCGAAAATATAGAATAAAATTAAAAAAAAATTTTTTTTTTAATTTTTCCATCGAGGCAACGATCTACAGCGAAATCCGCTATAACGTACCGCACGCGTACCGAGCGAAAATTCAAAGTCGATTTTCTCGAAAACAAAGCCTCGAAGGAAAAATTTTTATTCTATATTTTCGACTCCTTTTTTCGCGTAGAATCACCCCCTTTCCGCTTGTACCACCAGTTACCAACCACCCTATATATCGTGTTGGTATGTATATGTTAATATTGCTTTAATTTTATGCAAGAGAAAATAAGAAAGATAAGTTTGAAATAAAAAAGGAGAAATTTGCGATCGTTATGAAAAAAAGGTTTTCAGACGTTTTATTAGGAATTTGCGACGAGCAAAAATTATACGAAATATGTAACGATTCGATATTGTTTGGAAAACTCGTAAAACATAATCGACGTTTCAATATCTCGTACAGAAACTTCCAGTCGATTATGGAGTTTTCTATCTCACACAAGGTAACAACTGTACTTCACTGTCAAAAAGTTATCACAATTCAAGGAAACTTCGAATTACCAAAGTTCCTTCAATTTACGAGAGATCGTCTACTTTCCTTAAAACTTTCCTCTTTCGTATAGGAAAATATTATTGGAAATTAAAGATTTTCGATCTTTACCACGATCCATATATCATTACTATGTTATTTTTATCGATTTATACGTATCTCCTAGCAGCTCCTCGCGCAGAATATTCCTACGTGGTATTACGTTATCGAATTTACTTCACTTCAGGCTTCAACCGAATTACAGCGTAACGACATTAATTTTCGTTTCTTTCATCCTTCAAAATTAAAGTCACATCGACGTATTTTAATGTAACTGCATTCCGTTAGAATTTGCACATCGATTAATTTCCTTCTTCCTTTTTCTTCTTCTAAAGTTACAAATACCGTTGAAGTGGATCTCACTTCAAGCAAAACTTTACATCTTCTCTAGTGTTTAGTTTCCTTAGTCTTGCGAAAGCTACAATTAGGTCCTGGCATAACGATTCTCTTTCCAGCGGCTTCTTCGGTTGCAATTATAGTGCCGCGAAAAGATCGCCGACATACAGACAACGTAGACGATAAAGCGGAAATGCCGACAAGCCGAAAGGGTCGGAAAACTTCGATATATTAGATTGCGTCTTTCTTTCACAAACACGTCTTTTACGACGATGCATCTCTATACAAACATGAAACTTAATCTGTCGAACGTTATGATCTTTATTTTGATAGAACAAAATGGATCATACGTAATTCGATAAAATAATATAAAACGAGAAATGTTGTGCATCCATTGTTTCCTTATAAAACGAAAGAAACTTCTCGTAGTCGTTGATCGTCAGTTAGTCACCGGAGAGTCAAGAGTGAAGAGTCGTTAAAATCCAAGAGATGTCATATCACACTACTGCATTAAGTTCGAGTTCAGTAATCATCGTTTTCTGTTTAATCCACTGTAATTAATCCATCAATCAATACATTATCGCATAGGATAGAAACTACTGGAAATCCTAATTTCTAATATTTCTGAATAAAGAATTTCTGTAATACATCCTCTCTTTATTCCGAGATAAAGAAAACATCAACAAATACCGTTGACATCTTCAGCTAATTATGTAATAACCACTACGAAATCATTAAATATATTCGTTTAACCGCTTCGCAACTATGGTACAGATATCTCACGACATTGCATATACACAGCTCGTACGATGGCCACGGACAAGTTATTTCGCGACGCAATACGTTTGTACGACGCTACGAATGAGTTATTTCGCAACGCAATACTGTTCGTAAATTCCCACGGACGAGATATTCCGCGCGTCTGTTTTTCCGCAATTAAGCACAGCTCTCGCCCTAATAAATAAACACTTGCCTTTATATGAGACGTTTTTGTTACATTCGGATACGTATTATAATTTTATGAACGTAGTCAGATACACGTTCAGTTTGTCAAATTTCTCCTGTCTCACAAATTTTCTATCTTTCTATAATCTTCTGTAAACGTCAGAGACGAAGATTTCTAGTAGAAAGACAATTCCATTGATTTTAACATCCAGATGAAATACGTACGATACACGTATTGCGTAATATTTGTATCATTATGTATATAGTTTATTCAGGCGATAAAACGAATACGCCATGGCGCAGTAACAATAATACAAATCTATACAATATATTTTTACAGGATTTATCATAATCAATAACGTTCGTAACGATCTGCAATGTTCGCGAAACTTCGAAGCAAATCATCGATAAAAACGTGATCGACGAAGCAGAAAATACGAATCTCGTCGGATGTGATCCGACATTTTAAAATCTGTTGTTCTTGATACGCGAGCCTACTTTAAAATCGAAGCGTTCGTAAACCGATTAAAATTGTAACTGCTCAATTACGATAATCAGGTGAACTCATTGGCCGAGGATCAAAGGTCTGGAATTAATATCGAGCTTAGTTGTTGGGTCACAAATAGGTCGTATACACTCGCTTGACGGCTATTCGACGTGCTTTGACTATAAAGCTTCGCAATACCAGGGCATCTTCGACGAAGCGCAGTGTAACGTTGCAGCAGACAATGAGAGCACCGACGTGAAAACATACATACTTCATGGCTGCTGTCCCTTCCATTCTCACTTTCTTCTTAACTGACTACGGACGAGGAAAGGAAAAAGAAACTTGTCCTCGACTTTTCATTTCATCCCTTAC
This sequence comes from Bombus impatiens, assembly GCF_000188095.3. Taxonomy (NCBI): domain Eukaryota; kingdom Metazoa; phylum Arthropoda; class Insecta; order Hymenoptera; family Apidae; genus Bombus; species Bombus impatiens. The sequence goes on from NT_176574.1 coordinate 454,552, forward strand.
GTTACACGGAGGCATTGTCAGCGTCTCTTTGAGATTTTGCTCGCGCGTTTCTTCGCGTCACCTATCGTCGATGCGCGACATTATTCGATATCAACAAAACAACGCCATTAAGACACGTATGGTCTCGCTCTTGTAACGCCATTGTGGCTGAGAAACTATATTACGCGTGATATAAGACGTATTATAGCAGCGTGATATAAAGCGATAAAAATTATGTGGTTTATATAGTTTGTATTTTCTACTTGTTTTAAGGCAGGGAAATTTATACGGCGACAAGTAGGTACATACGTTGATTTTTAAAGGCTTGTACAAGATTTTTGAGCGGAAATTCAATTTCGTTGGATTCTGTTTAATTGGATTTGAATTTTTAAAAGGTAATGAATTTTACCGATCGAACTGTTAGTTTAAGCGCGGCCTTTAATTGTATCACGAACATTATTTTACGTTACTCTGCAACGTTTCCTCTATGTAATATATTCAATGTTTGTATACGCGATCTTCGGCTTAAGAATTACTCAAATATTTGGTTTTAATACGAAGGATTGTTTTAAAGATCATTTTCACCTCTATAAATATTTATTATGTAAACCGTGTGTATAATTTGCGTAGAGCTTAAAGGATTTCCAATTTAACATTCGCACGTGAATTAAAACCGTTACTTGGAAAAATCATCGAACTCAAGAACCACACCTCTTCCTCGTGTTCAAACTTATCCGCCTGTGCAGTTCGTAAATTCACTTCTTAGGTTTCTAATGAATTTTCAAAATAAACCTTCAACGTATCTATGTATTTATCTATACGATTAAACAAACCGTGGAGTTTTATGCATTTATAAATAATTTGAAATATACGTAGATGTCATTCTAAATATCTATGAAACTATCGACTAAAGAATTATTATTCACGAGAATATAAGAAACAAAGATTATTAAAGTTACTTTATCTGGTACTCGATAACTTTATTTTGCTAAATTGATTCCTCGTCTCCTACACTTGCAGAAAGATATTTCTGTTGCGTCAAATACGTTTCCATCTTATATTATCTTCCACAAAGGTACTACACACGTATTGTCTTTCTATCTTAATTTCAATTTTATTAACTCGTCGCTTGTTGACTTTGTCAAATGTCCTTTGTTTACTTTGAAGTTGCGAAGCACGAAAAGCTTCCTAGGTACGTGTACCACTCGGTCTAATAAAAAACACTCAGGTGCACGAAAAAGAAAAAGGTTCAAACGCACGTTAATAGATGGCTATATTTAAAAAATTACTCATACTAAATATATTGAGAGCTAAGCGACTTTAATTTTATTAGCTCGTTTCCTGCTGTCTTTGATGTTGCGAAACACCTTCCTATTATTCTCATCTAATAATAAGCATTCGGGTGGACGAAAAAGAAGAAGATTCAAGCCTGGATCAACGGAAAATTCTACTTAAAAAATCAAATATCAAGAATCGAAAAACTTTTATTCATCTCGGATAATATCGACCCCGAGATGTATCTTGTTAAGATGATCCTCCTTCGAAGATTAGACGCTTCGTGACTACACAAAATGGTAACGAGCAACGCCCTCTCGTAAAGTATTTACAAAACAGGGGTAGGTCAGTGTGAAATTAAATGGCTGGAATTTTCAACGATTTCCATAGACAGTGTCTTTGAAATACCTAATCCTCGCTGTTTCACGTTTAAGCGAAGTAGCGCTCCGCTCTCCAGCTAAAAGCAAATAGCTATATTCTAGAGAAGTATTTGAAGCATTAACTGGCGAACAGATCCAAGAGGAAAAGTTTCGTGAAATTTACATCTTGAATTTCGTTATTTCATTTAACGCAGAGGGATTGGCGCCCGCTACGATCGATACGTTGGCAGATTTGCCTGCGGTTTTTCACGATTGTCGCGACGATTCTAATTGAGTTTCAGGAAAGAAATAAAATTAAACGTTAGCCGTTAATCGATGGCTGGAAAATAAAATGGATTGCCATGATTCGTCGTATTCCCCTGCCTTTTGATTCTTTCTCGTCTTTCGCGTTTCACGGTCCTCGCCAATTACTATATAGAACCGTACTTTTCTGCTGGCAACTTCAGTTTACGAGATTAAACATTAGCTGGTCCCGTTTCGTTTGATAAAACTGACGTCTCATATACGACCTGAGGCATTCTACGAGCTTGGCGCAGGTTTAATGGAAATGTTCGGTAAATATGGACACAGATAGCGAATGTTACTTGTATAAACATTCACTCTGATCGAGAACTAAAAAATCTGGAATTTTCTGCTCTCGTGCTGAATTACAGTGGTTCGCGAAAATATTTGAATACCCCCGCAAACTCCTTGTGTACATATTATTAAGAATATCTTGATATCCTATCGATACTGTGACATGATTAACGTATTATTAAAATTTCAAACGAGTATGAAAATGTACGTAGGAATTGCAGGATATTTACCGCAACTAATTGTATGTTTGACACTATTACTAATGTTGTATACTAATTTTTCGTTAAGCATATGTTTGCAATAAATGCCTTGCAACCTCTATATATACATCGAATTGGTTTCAAATTTTACATAATGTATTAATAACAAGAGTTCTGTGGAGAACGTTCGAATAGTGTATTTAATTACCCGTAATTGATATTGCGTATTTAATATAACCGAAGAAATAGTCTTATTCGTTGTGTTAATAATTAGCGAGAATACGAGTACGTAATAGGAATTTTAATAATCCCAGAATCCCATAGGCAAGCAAAAAAAAAAAAATAATTTAATTGAATTTGCTTTAGTTCAGTTTTATTTTATTTTATTTTAATGCAATTCTATTTTATTTAATTTCAATTTCCATTTTGCTTTCATTTTATTAATGATTTAATATAATCCTAACTCGATAACATAAATCACATAAAAAAGGATATATAAATAAATCGGTGCAATACGATGCAAACTAAATTTATGTACCAAAACTTTAACCACGCCTTATAGATACGATAACTAATTGGAAATTAAGTAAAAACTATTTGTAATAACCTGCATTGCTTGTCGGGTTGGAGGAGATATTTAATCAACAAATAATTTCGCTACGTTCGAAATCTTCTCGCTCCTTAATCCATTTTCTCTCTGATTACAGTAAACAGCATTAATTCCGTTCTCAATTAATTAATCTTATCAGTAGTATACTTATATCATTCTATAAAACATTAAGTAAGTGACATTTAAGCTAAAGAATTATTTTCCTATTATTATTTATACACTTTTGTTTACATATATCATTATAAAGATTAATGGAATAAACTAATAGGATAACACGAATGGAAAAATGAAAAGTCGATGAATTTTCATTTAACAAGCGTGTATCATTTGTAGCATTATGACAACTTAGCGATTCATTTGCTCAACAAGTACTATCTTCAATAACTAAATCGTTTTAAATTAGTTAAACCTTCAGTGTCCTATTTTCCTATTCACTAGACGACATTTTTAATACGAATCAATTCGTTTCGCTAAAGACACTAAAAATTGATTATTAAAATAGAACTATACATTTTATATATTTTACACTAGTTCATATGATTACAATAACCTTAATAAATAAACGATCCTAAACACTAACAGCATAAACAAGCTTATCTCAAGTATATCAATATTATACCAATATGTAAAAGTTTATATTTCCAAAATACTTGTCTTCAAAAGTAAAGCAATCACAAACTAGGCAGAAAATAAAGTAAACAATCGTATTGCTCAACAGTCTTAACAAATAAAGCTACGATGCTAAAAGTAACAAAAATTGCTCCATACATATGTCCTCACAATTAAATTACGAATTAAAAAGGAGAAAAGGATTAAAATTACCAAACCGAATGTAAGGAAATGAGAGAATCATTCTGTATTATGTTTCCCTCGCTAGTGGCGGGATATTCAAACTTTTAATAATAATGGCGTCTCTTCAAACAAAGTTACAAGAAATCACATATCCAAAAACTTTTACCTCGTAATAACGGTATTACTATACCACCGAATAAGTAAAAAATTAAGACTCACCGAGAAAACAGTATAAGCAACGAAGATTTACAGCTCGGTCTTCGCGAGACAATAGTGGCGGTTGGTGACAGACAAGTGGTCGAGAAGAGTATCCGCTACTGCACAGTCATAGACATAGATCGTGCACCCGAATTGTCCCGTCTGTCGGTGGATATTACGTGCAACGACCTCCGTGATTCGTTTCTTGCGCTACGCGAATAGGTGCACCTGTTTACGTGCCACTTAATGTCACGTACACGCACGAAATAGCTCGAGAATCATCCACGAATCGACACGGATTCGCGGTTACTAATCGCTTACCAAACGTCGATTACGTCGTTAGCGCTTGAAAAAACATTCGAATGTAATTGTTTCGAACGATAAAGGAGCTTTGTAATATAAACGATCCAGTTCCTACCGCGTTCACAGTCGAAGCGGTACTGCGAGGCTCGTCGCGACCCGGCGTCCCCTTCCACCATCGACCCCGAGCCCAATAGCCAATCAGCGTTACGCATTCTCCAACGTTCAAAATCCTTCCGTTGGATCCACGGACGGCCGATGTCAGTTATGCGAGGGGGTGGAAAGCACTTTTGGCGGTCTCACGTGTTGCTTCGCTGTAAACATGGATGATCTGGATTTGATTCAATTACCCAAAACGGGAGAAACGGTGTTTGAGTGGCGGCGCGAAAATTGCCGATTTCGTTGCGCATATTGACAAAGATTGCGACGAGGGATCTGTGTGGTATGTACTATATAGCTTTTCTCGCGGGTTATGTTTCTTTATATCGTATATCGAAGCACACGCTTGACGTTTCAAGAGAAGGTTTGCATGCCTTGTATAACTTGAACTGTAGTTTAGATTTACAACTTTACTTTAGTCTATATGTTTTCTTACTTTTCATTATTTGAAGTGCCATTCCTACGCACTTTTGCGAGAGGTAATCTGTGATATTTGTAAATAGGTACTACATATATACGCACGTTAACCTGTAAATGTGTAATATTGCTGTTTGGTTAGGTCTATATTTTCTGATATGACAAATATATGTATGGGAGCCATCTTGCACAAGTAGACTAATATTATTAGTGTAATTTTATAAATTACAAGTCATAAATTATTCCTTTTTCCAAACAAGGAAATATACGGGAAAAAATAGAACAGATTCTTACGATTATTTTTGTGAAGTTTTGTAATATACGAATTAGCATTTTTTTTATTACATTTGAAAAAGTCATGTATTCGAGTATTCATGAGAAAGGAGAGACAGAAAAGGAATGCAAAGATGGAAAGTTTCGAATATGTAAAACGTAGTGAAATCCATAAATGATTTCATAACTGCTCTTGAACATTTCTTATAAACAAACAAGTCATCTCATACTTTCCTACAGAGGAAGTACATCATATTCATCAGAAAAAATTCCATTGATGTGGTCTACGAATGTTTATGCATCCAGTCTGTGATTATTTTCTTTATCTTGAAACATACGTTATAGTTTTGAAGGTTATTTTTACATTATTTGTTCACAATCGTTATAAAGAGACCGGAAATGTATTCAGGCCACGCACATGCTTTACTGCTGTATACGTACCATCGATGTTAAAAAACAACTCGTACCGAAAGGATTAATATAATTTTTATTTAGATTTTTTATTTCGTATTCATAGACGAAAACTGTTGTGTTGTTTCTCCGCAAATATGTAAAGCGATTCCATTATATTATAAAGTTTTGAAAATCGATAGTTTTCGTTATTCATTTCGTTAGTTAAAATAGTTAAATGACTTTCCAGAAACAAATCATGCTTCATGGACATTTTGAGTTTAGTTAGCGTAAAAGTTAAACCTTGTTCTGTAATTACTTAAGTTACACGAAATTAAATGGATTTCAAGTAGCTGGTATGTAAATAATACTTAAACTAGCATGTAATGCTTAAATCGTAAAATAAATAGCGTATACATATAAAATCAGTTGAATTTAGGGAATCAATATCGATAAACGCGAAACTATAAATAACATCTTTAAGTCAAAGATTATTTGAAAGAATTTCAACTTCACTTCAAACCTGAAAGGATATTTCAGGTCAAGTAAATAACAAATTTATACCGGTATAGTGATCTCGAGTTTCTTGAATTCAAACAATTTGTGTAATCGGTACGAGAATGTATGCAACATGGGATATTAAAGAGAATCGCACTGGGCATTATTGCACCATGTACGTCATAAATCGTCGATGAAAGCTCTGATGCGGGCAAAAAAGTTTATAGGTTCGATAAATAAACTGTTCTCTGTAAATGATGGGTTAAAAAGTAGGTAACCAGCGTTAATATCAATAGGATATCATTCCATCGAATAATTTTAAGGATCTTTGTAATATAACATATCCTTTAGATAAAAGATAATTGTTAGTTTTATAACGAAGCAACAAAGTAATTAACAAAGTAATTAGATTTCTTTCATCTTCGTCTTTGAAACTATCGATAAATTATATTTACATCTTCCAAAAAATCATATTTTAATCCTTAATAATGCTCTCAGTTTTGTAGTATTTAATATCTTTTGATTTATCCGAGATTTCTTCGAATCTAATACAGAATTCAAAATGTTTCACGTATTTATCGTAGTCCATAAATTATGCTTACAAACTTGGTTCATATATGTACGTATGTGTATTATACATTATTGTATTTAAGAATTTATATGATTTTCCCATGAAATGCCTCTAGTCTGTAGGAAATAGTCTGTTACTATTATGGTTTAGATGGAAGAATATTACGACATGTCGTTTAACTGTATGATACCATCTATTAATGTACCAACGATGACTTTAATGACGGTCTAGTGGATATTGCGCTACAACTTTGATCGACGTGACTTGTTTCTATGATGCACTTCGACAAGCTGATTTCAACGAAATCAAGTCAAACGAAGTTTCTTACGTTTAATATTCATATAAACTTACTATGTACGTATGTAGTTTGTTTCAATAGCACCTATGTAGTTTAAGAAACTCGTTGATGACGTTGTTTCAATAATACAATCATAGTTGTATTTACGATAATCATGATTCTGATGCAGACTATTAGAGAACGATATTTTTTAAGAACAAAAATCGAGATTGAAATAATCTTGAAAGAAGAGTGAAATAATTGTAATTTTTCAACCATTTAATTCTGCGTTAATAACAAAATACAAGAACGTGTTAAGTATATATTACTACTAATTTAATTATTTATATAATTAATAAACAATATTCTTAATTCACAATTCTTATATTATTTAATTGTATACTATTAATGAAACGATTTTATATAACTTGCAATTCGATGGAAGAAAAACATGAATGAAATATTTAAACATACCTACGTACATAGATTTCCAATAATTTTACGTAACTTTATGAATTAACACGTTACAATATACTTTACGATATAGCTGTTACATTTATTAAAAATGATTCTTGTTCAATTACATTCGCCACTTACATTGCGGAAGCGTAAAATTATTTCAAACAATATGAAAATAATTTATCGTGAAAAATATTTCACGTACCGTTTCTCGCTTTTATCGTAAATTAAGCACGTTCCCATTTCTTGCCGTAAGAAATAATGGATAATCGATAACAACAGCGTAACGAAAGTAAAAATTATTGTTCATTCAGTTTTAAACGTAATTTTATCGGCTGTAGTTCTTCAGCTACTTTGATTCTACTCGATTTCAAAGAACAGATTTAAATAATAGCAGGCTTAACGTATGAAATATAACGTAGAAACATTACCGCGACTGTCTTGAACAGATTTCCGTCTGTAGATGACTTTAAACGTTTCCGTATCTCGTAATTTGCGAGAAACGAATCTCATGCATTTCTACGAGACCTTGCCCTGTCCATCTTACAGTTCCTTCCTTGATTGACTTTCAAATTTCCCCCTGGATTCTAGGCTGTCTCTGTCATATAGAGCGAAGAGTTCGCTGACCCTCAAAGCAAAGGGACAAGCACATGGAAAGTCTGCCTTTGCGGTTGGAAGTAAGCATAATTTACGATACGATGATCTAATCCCTTCATCACGCTTGGAATATACATGGCTGCCTGTAAAAGAGCGCAGTTTTATATACAGCAAGTTGCAAAGAAAAGGTATGTGTCTTTTTCTGACCTTATAGTACTCACCCGAGAGAAAAGGAAATTTTAATCAACGTTATATAATATTTGAAATGCAATTGCCTGGGCAAGAAAAAGAGAAAAATATTCTTCCGCATTGATAAAAAATATTCCATTTGACTTTCTGTTTTAATATATCGCGGGTACGAGAAAATATTTGCGCATGTCCATATTTTCCAATGAACCGTTTTCCTATCAGCTTTTATATTTCATTTTCGCAATATCAAATCTTTGTAATCGTATGAAAGTACCACGAAATAATACCAAGTTTAATACATGTACGGTATATCTATATTCATATTATTTAAATACTTTTCGTAGTCACTGTACAACTACCATCTGTGGATAATACATAAATATATTTCTATTTATTCCTTCTGTAACCGGTATTGCACGACATGCATTATTTATTTATTTTTTCGTGTGTCCACAATAGGTAGAATTCTCTTTATGTGTATTCATAAAAGAAAAATTCAATGAAATCAAATCACATGATGGAGGAGATTTTATTGGACACGTTTCTTCCATCTATTCTATCGAAGGTTCGATTTAAACGTTCGATTTAAATGTTAAATAAAAGGTACGGCATATCAAATAAACGGGATTAATTTTAGGATCTACACTTATCAGACTACACTTTCTACTTCTCTCATTAAACATGTACTACAAATTTACGAAGTTTTAGATCACTTCCTTGTAACACTCTCTCTCTCTCTCTCTCTCTCTCTCTCTCTCTCTCTCTCCATATATATGTATATATAAATATGTATATATATATATCCTTTTAAAATTCTAAAAAATTATACAGATTCATAAAAATATAGTTAAAGACTCTGCAATCTGCAGCGGTTTTTAAATAAATATATATAGTTTTTAAATAAATATTAAATTTCTTCCGACTATTCGTATCACATTACGATTACGCTGTTTTAGTTCTATAGCTTACGAAGTTAGTTTAGAAGTCGAAGTTTACCTCACAGGCTTACACAGAAGTATTAGTAGAAGTTTTCCTATCAAAAAAAAAAAAAAAAAGAAGGAAAAAGTTGTAATCGCTTTAATCCGCAGACTGTAGTTAACACACTGTTTCGATTTAAAAGTTAATTCAATTAATCCGTAACATCGAAATGTTGCTAACTGTTATTTTATATTGCGCATATTATTCGATATTTAATCGTTTGATGAATACCATAGATATCTGATATTTAATCATTTAGATGAATTTCATAGATATCTGATATTTAATCGTTAGATGCGTTCCATCGAAGTTTCATATTTATCTGTCCACGTCCTCTAAGGGAAGATTTGATATAAAATAATTTTTATAACGTTCTAAGACATTTATAAAGTGATTACGTAACACTTTATGTTAATTCGGAAATTTAAATAAATTAGAGAATTATCAACACCATTCGTTGTTATAATGATGCTTAATAACTCGGAATACAAGCAGCTTTCAAGTAATCGGATAAAATTTATTATGCTGCTAAAGTAAAAGTATGATTTATACAAGGTAAAATCTCCTTTGTAAGTAGCGTGATGCTCGTAATGTCAGGCACACGAAGTATACGCGCATATTATATCACGTAATTTTAGCTTTATTCCATCTCTTAATCGCTTGGTTTAAAGAAGCCGTAAGTAACAAGCGAATCCATAGCGTAAAATAGTTTTATTAAACTTGTCAACGGATATAAGAAATATATACCCGTAGTATTCAATTACAAATTTAAATGTGAAAAATAACGTTCGGAAAAATTTGTGACATATCGAGAAATTTTATACTCGTGTCCAGAACTAAATTAATAACATATATATTATTCGTTGAAAATTATATTTATGTACATATATGTAAACATAATATACATAATATCTGTTAATTAAAAAATTAATTAAGCAGTATTATTACCATTCGTATCTATTATTTTTCATTGAATAAAAAATTAGTATACACCAGCTCATGTTCGTTCTATCGATCTTATATTTAAGTTTCAAAATATATATCGAATTTCGATTTTCCATCGTGCTTCGCTTATGATTCATAAATATTAATTAGCATGCGATATTAATTGACGTTATAATTTAGAGTGTTCGATATTCATTTACATTTATATTACTTTCGCGTTATAGTTAAATATTTAACGTTAGTTAAATATTTTATTATTTGAAAGACTTGTATCTATACCTCATATGCGACAAAAATTGAGAATTATTGACGTTTTTTAACTTAAAAATCCTACTTTTATTTCAATTAAATCTCGATCTTTAAACTTTCATTTATTCGCGTCAAAATTAAATCTTAAGCTTCAATCCTACGCTTTCCTATGTAAAAACCTTTTAATCCTTATTTTTCGAATAGTTCGCGAGAATTGATCTTCGCGCAAGAATTAACGCCACTCAGGTACTAATTGATTCCATCTCCAGAACGCTTAAGTGACATTCGATTGTCGCTCGAGTAGTTCTTATCCTCGCTGTAAAATACGGCAGAATTTCGATTCCTCGATCATTAATTACATTATGAGACTACTTTCGCACGCTTTTCCATTCCACGCCGTGATTCCCCTCGCCTAACCACTCTTTCGTTATAGCGCCGATCAGACTTTCAACAAAGTCACGATTAATCTCGATAATGAAATTTTCATCGCTATCGCAATAGCAAAGATTACTCTACGTTAAACTATATCTTTTTTTTAATTCACAGAATGCATTAATACGTTGATCGCCACGTGAATTTTATAGATTTTGGCCAATAGATCAAAAAACAGGATGATTCTACGTGAAAAAAATGAAAGATAGGAGAAACACCCGGTATAATTTATTACAATTAATCTTTTTTCATCCGACGTTTCGTTATCGATAAAATCGAGTTTGAAGATTTAACTGGTATACTTAAATTTTTGCAAAATTTATTTCACATTTTCGACTCGGTTTTTCACGCAGAATCAGCCATCGATCGCCCCTATCGCAATATTTTTCACTCCATTTACATTATTAAAAGAAACATTATACTTTCCCAAGGTATTGTATTATATTCGCGCACTCTTCTCCGACAACGTTAGCTAATTCCTTCATATCGTTGGAAATTCTTTAGCCCGTGAGATTTATCCTATTTTAGCGATCCTGGAAAATTCAATGAATAACAGTCGATTCGATCGATACGAGGAATTTTAAAGTTCGTTCCTCGGTATTCCTGTAATTTCATTATTCGCGTTTCATTCGCTGGAAACTTGCGTTAATTTGTTCGCCAACTGGAAGTTACATAAGCCCGTTGATTTTTATTTCCACGAACTGTTAGAATGGGATAAAATTTTGTTGCCATAAGTTCTATTTAACGCAGAGTTATCAACCGCGAGCTATTGCATAAAACTTATTACTTATTGTATAGAACTTTTAATATATCGTAGATCAACAAGGTACTAAGATTATGAAAAATAATTTCACGTGGCTGAGATACGACGGAGATTTGGAAGATTTCGGAGATTTATGCTCGTAATATTAAGACTTATATACGCGACTCGAATATTTATGTATTCTCCTTTAATATCCTTAATCCCTTCGACGTATAAAATTTACAAATTGCCATTTTAACACGCTTCAAATATAGTTCACGTAAACTACACGCGAACGATGTGCTTTCGAATTTATCAACTAAGCGTTATACGTTGCTCAATGTGGACATTACTTATGTACCACGGAATGTACGATTATAGTTACAAACGCAGTTTCTCATCCGAAAATACAGATTTGTTAATGGTATAAGTTACAATTGCACAATAACGAGTCATAGCAAAAGAGATTACCGTAACTTCGAATATAACTTTTATCGTTACGATTCTATGTTAACGTTGTATTTGCATCCGACAGTTTGTTGAATTGCGTAATTTCACGAAGATTGCAAACTAAGTTTAACTTGGCTTAAGGATATAAGTTTAACGATAAGTGAAATCTGCCAGTTTCTTCCCTTTTTTCTTCTTCTTTTTATTTTGCTTATTTGCTTATTTCATGGGTTTCGTATAATTCTTATCTATCCAGGAATAATTTAAATATAGAAAACAACTCAACGAAATGAGAAATACACGTTTGTTTCGTGTGCGATTAAAAAGTTGTATCCGACGAATTTAATATATCAATTAAGTATTATATCGAAGAGATATTCGTTTACGACAGACAACACACGATACACTGGAATGTTATTTCTGCAAAATTGTTTAGGATTGTTCTTTGCATATTTAATAATACGTATCTTGTAAGTTAAAAAAGATACTCGTGACGTTCTTTTTTTTCTTTTTTTTTTTTGTTTATTAATGTAACTTTTACATACTGCCGTGTCCGCTGAAATAAATCCGAATATTATGTTCGATACATCGATGTTAAAACGTCTTTAATATATTCGATATAAATATATCGAATTCAATTTATTTTCAAATTACATTATTATTTAATGCTGGCGATTAACAACCATTTCCAATTGCATATTTAATGATGCATCTATTATCAGAACTTATTAAAACATCGCATCTCATCGAAGATCGCGTTATTCTGTGATTGCTTCGTACTCGCTACGTTGTATGTACGTGCACGTAATGAGAATCGAAATTTATCGAAGGAGGAACTGCGGTCTGTGAATAATTTTTTAACAAAAGCGAAGAAAAGAATCGCGTTGAATCTAGCTAAGTATCTCTGTCTGTTGTTACAAATATTGCGTTAACATTGTGCAGGAGGCGAATAAATCGTAGAGAAATGGGGAATCGAAGAGACAATTACGCGATAAAAATTAACAGGAGAAAATAATCTACTGATAAACGAAAGCTTGGTTCTGTTAATTTTTATAGGATAGTCTGCTTTTTAATTTTTATTTATAGATATAAGGCTAACCATTAGAAATACTTATCGAAATTTAACGGAATTTTCTGTTAAAATTACATCTATCCTGATCGAAGGAAATTTTAATTAATTTCATTCTTAAAACTTAACGAAACAAAGTAAATGTCTGCTTAACATTCATCATACATAAATTGAATTCGTTAAAATCGATGTAGCAAATACATTTCACCATGATGAAAATGTTTTAACGTTTGCATTGATATAATAGTGTTTGTACCGGTGTATTTATCGATAATATGTTTACTTGAAATACGTGAAAACGAAGTATAACTACGACAGGCTGTTCAAAAACAGAATGTAAATTATTGAACGTACTTTCGTACTGTGACGATAAATTGTGGGGATTGTTAATGAATTATTATGCATTCGGTAATAAAATACGCTCGCAAAATACAACATCTTTTTGCTTGGAAGCTTTGATATTAATATTAAATATGCAAACAGGATATACAGCGTGATGAAGGCTATTCATTTAGTTTGCTTATTACTTTATAGAATGTTATAAACGTTAACTTCATATAGTTTAAGAAAATTATCACGGAATATACGTCACGTTGCACATGGAACGTTTGCGGTGACATTTCAAAGGCTGATTAACAGAATGTTATTATTGTGCCGTGGAGAAATACGATTAGTACGCGGAATTTACTCGAAACTATAGTAGAAAAATGGTAACACGACGTTTATTTAATTAGAATTTCATTTTACGTTTCAATCGTTCTTCGGCAACCTTCTTGTAGATTTGTAAAAGAGGCTTTTTTTCTTGTGCTAATTTCAATCTTGTAATTTTGTTAATCATTTAATGTTACAATAACTACGATTAATATGTTGTATAATTAATATTTAATATAATTAATTGTCGTATAATAAAAATTCGTAATTCTTTCGAAGATTGACAGTATGTAAGCGTGAAGCTGTAAGTAAACGTTGGTTTATACATAGCACAATAATAGTATAAGAAACGCTTATTAAAATAATAACGCAAATAAGAAATGAAATATTTCCTTAAAAATGAAAGCATGTCGATCGAATGCAGTTGATCGTTACGTTTTATAGCTTATACAATTTTTCTGAGAGTCGTCTTAAATAATGAACGTCTTTAACGAAGTCAAGTTAAAAAATATTACTTTTTGCATTATTTATCATTAAACATGTTTATTTAATAGAACGAGTAAAACAGTCCCGGAAGGATTTGAGTTTTCATCGTCCTTCTTTCCGAGAAATTATGCTCTTGGTGCAGCAATTTCAACAATTTTCTGCAGTTTCCAAAATTATTTTAATACAACTTTCAACTGAAAAAATTGTAAGAAATTGTCAGAATTTAATATTAGGAAAAAAACGTAATATCGATGTTGAAGGAATTTATAAAGCGACACAAAAATTATTAATTTCTCAAAAGCAATTGAAAAGAAAAGCATGTTTCTCTTTTTGGGAAGCTTTTAACGGTGTTTCATATTAAGTGCAATTAACTTGCAAATATTTATATTTGCGCAGCTCCTTCATTTTGAAATATTTGCAAAATTTGCTGCATATTTCATGTTCGTTCCATCTTCCGAAATGAAAATAAAAATTGTTATTCAACGTCTAAATATATTTCATTGTGCTCCATCTTTCGGAAGATTGAAAGTTTCTTCTTCTTTTTTTCTTCTTTTTAATAATTATATCGGACCGTAGTAAATACACAAAGATATTTAATTTTGTACGATAAAACAATTTTTACTGTAACATTTTATTTTATATTTCACTATTTGGAGAAATATTATATTTCAATTAGTATACATAAAAATGAGACTTTGTAAATATAATTCCAACGAACGTTAATTTAATTCTAGTAGTTTTCACAATTAACAGTTTAATCCTACACTCGGCATTTTACCGACGATAGTTGGTAGATGAATATTTCTTTTTAAAAAAAATTCGTCTCCGTCACGGCTATATTAAAGAGAAGCAATTAATCGTTCAACTGCTTCATCGTGCTTAATGTGAAAATCGCAGAAAAGTTATAAATACCTGCTATCAATCTTTATACTCGTAACAATTGATTTAAATAATTACTGCATTATATCCAATTATAAATTGCAGAGTACTGATTAATTGCAAAGCGATCATCTGCTATCGCCAAGATATTAAACGAATTAATATCCTCTGTATCGATCAGCAATTTCGTTCTCTGTATATCTATATGATGTTTGCTATTAATAAGTTTGCAATTTCACAACTTTCTAAATACGATATTGATATTATATAATCCTACTAGAAACGAAGTACTTTTAATATTTTCCAGATAAACGATCGTTATCACTTTACAAAAGTATCTTTGGTCTGAAAAATCTGCAAATAATCCTTGAATACGTATTCCAGGTAAAATACTCTCGATGCGCATTTTACTCTTCTTTTCTTTTCTTTTCTTTTCGTATTTGTCATAAAACAAGTATATCGTTACGCGAAAGTAGTCGATACGATATTTAGAGCATTTCAAGGTTTTCTCTTGGGAAGTTGCAATTCAGAATCCCAAACATAGTTGCAGTAAATCCACGAACAATATACTTAGGCAGAGCGCTCAAATGAAAGCAATAACACTTGTCCCTTGTAGAACTGGAATCGATTTCTCTGCGGCTATTCACCCCTATAAAACATGCAACTGCAGCAGTCTGTTGTGAAATGGTCGATGGGGAATTTGTGATTTCAATTTACGATCAACCGTCCTTTATACTACACGTCGCTAATGCGATAAATTTACAAAGGATGTGCAGAAACGGAAAATAGAAAGCGATAAGTTTTATCGCAACAATTAAGCTACACAATTTCCTAAGAAATATAAAAGGCAAATGCTTGAAAAGGAGAAAAGCTTTTCTCAAAAAACAGGAAATAATAATAATGTACGTATGTTCGTGTAGTTTGTTCGTGTACTTTCACGAATACGACTGAATAAACTGAAACGAATAGAGATTTATTTCATCCTCTACGTTCCCTAAACGTTTCGTGGACTTTTGCATTTTTGAAAATCCGCTATTTCGCAAGATATTTCTATGTTTTAGAAAAATCGTTGCTTCGTAATATTTGACAGAAGAGATCCTCGTTAACGAACGCGTAACGTCGGATATCCACGTTCACCGCGACTCTTTCGGGAGAAGAATTTTGCAGTTAGAAGAGTTTTAAGGAACTTTCAATTTAGAAGAACTTTGAAGAACGACCGTAACATGTATATTCGGACACGGATGTCGTTCCTGATGGAAGAATCACACGGTCGAGTTCAGCAATCGAACCGATGTTCAACAGATGCGAAGGGAGAAGCAGACGAAGAATAAAGAGAGAATAAACACGCACTCGTTAAATCAGCGCAACGAGTAAAGTAGCTCTAGCCATTATTCCGTTCCGAAAAGGAAGACGAATGGAAGACGAAAGGAAGGTTCAAAGGAGCATCGTTCGCTTTGATTGTTGGCACACGCTCACGCTAACGACGGTCATTGAAAGGCGAACGGAGAATGAGAATTATTGAAACTTGGAAATATCGAAAGCTTGAAGCTTCGCTAATTAAGAGAAGTCAACTGTCATAGACGACGATGAAGATCCTATCGACGGAAAGTTAGGAAATTTAATCTTTTTCCTTTACGTTTCACCCGAACGCGAACAGTTCGATCTGTTTCTCGTTCGAGGAACGATCTAACGAGTATACAGAATCTTTCACGTACATTACTCGTCAGAAGTTTCATTAAATTTTGTAGAATTTAAAGAATCGAAGACCTCGCTTGTCGGAATTTTATTATCTTCGATAAGTTTTTAATCAAAGAAACGTATAGTCGAGTGCAGACGATATCTGTAACATTTATTCTAGTAACGAAATTGACAGGAGACTTAGCATAGATAGTGATTTTAAGCTTCCCATGTACGAGAGAGAAGAAATTCAATTATTCGTATCGTAAAATAGCGTCAAGGAAAATCCGTGTCTTATTTCGCGATACAAAGAATCTGAGTCTTCTATCGAGTAAACGTTCCTCTTTAATAAAATCTATAACGTGTTAGAACGATACGATAATTTAAGTTATTCCGTAGAGTATTGCGACAGCAGTCTTAGACTATTTGCATTGTGACTGGATCACATGTTCAAGCGTAGAAGTAAATGTCACAGTGTAGAAGAAAAATAGCATCGGTGCATGGCGTAGGAATGATATACGGTGGCAAAGCGAAAGCTAAGAGACATTCGGATAAAAAGAAACGATAAAAAGAAAATAGTTATCGGTTATACGATGTGAACAAAATTACGTACGTGTTTAGAGAACAATGTTACCTACTACAGTTAAAGTCTGGACATTATTCTGGCGACGCTCGTCGATTATACGATGGAAGGCAGAGTTTTTATAATAGTTTGCAGTAAAAATATTCCTACGTCCGATAGATTGAATTTCAAATTGAAAAATAATATTAGAAAAGACTGGAAATTTGGCGATTCGTAGTATTACGTGTAACACTGTGTCTGCGGAGCCGGAAAATTGATCCCCGGATTGGTCTCAAAGGGAAGTTATTTATAAGTCAAAGAGTATCGTATCGCATCGTTCTTTCTTTATTCGAAGCACTCGGGAACGTTCGCTGTAAATATTTCCATTGTATCGCGATCAAGGAAAAACGATTCGTTTCAAGTTGTAACTATAATCGCATTTTCATCCATAACGAACAAGATGAAACAAGGTGAAAGAGAAGTCGTGTATGTTCTCAATTACTCCTATACGGAACAAAGATCAGAAGTTATAAGTTACAGTCATAAGGGGCGACTTAATTGAAAATTACCAAGACACTTGACATCACGCGTTGCTCGAGACCGAAGTTACGCGGATGTTTATATCGTCTGGGAGCCCCAGAGCAGCAGTTAAGGGTTAATATCGAGAGCACAGCGATGGTAAACGTTATAATAATACGAAGTTCCGACGTTCTCTAACCGTGACCATTCTACAAATTTCATCTTTAAACGGTCTTTATCGTGATCTGGTCCTGGTTTAACCAGTTGGCTGTTTTCCACGATTATACTCGTCATGAAGTGATGTCAGTATTCTGCGTTAAGACGAACCCCGTCGGTAATAAAATTGAAAAATAAAACAGTCGTTTCGTAACAGCTTAATTCTATATTATAACAGCCACACGTACTACGTGTTTGACGAGTATATTCGTCATAGCTTACTTTTCGCGACACACTTTTAGGTACGCGTTTTTCAAAGAGGTCGCAACGGCCAACTGCTGGACTTTTTTATTCCGACATTGAAATTTAACAAGAATAAATCAATATCAGCGGCAACTTCAATTCTAGCCTTGGCACGTAAATATAATATAATTTATCTTTAACGAAAATGAACGCAATTATTCGTAATTATTCGCGATATTATTTACTTATATATTTTTCTCTATGTTGTTTTACGTATCTGTTATTTGTAATAGACGAGATAGGACGAGAAAAATCAGCAGGGTTAATCTATCCGTGTAAAAATATTCGCAAATTTCCACGATCCAGCTATAACGCGCGATATAATTCGCCATTTGCTTAGCTCGCTTCGCCGAACGCCAGCCTCGCTAGCTTTGTCCATGAGGATCTATTAAGATTATCATTTTAATTACACGTTGGTTGATCGAACGGCCAACGAGAAACGCGGCCGACAATTTCGATTAAATAGCCGCTAGCGTTACCGAGAACACGGCTCGTGTAAAACAATTTCGCCAGACAATTTTAGTTATCGGATTTGTTCGGCGAGACGCGCAAACAAACCGGCTTTCGCCTCGTCAAAGGCTACGGTTCACGCGAAACTCGCGCCAGTTACAGCGTTAAGTTCCTTTGTAGTATTCACGGTGAAATCGCCAATTCATTTCCACCGTCTAACGAGAAAGACGAAACGGACGTATTCTCGGCGAACGCTTCCCTTTCGCGTCTCTCCCGTTCTTCGAATCGCGCTGCTTCAACGCAGTACAACCAGCCAGCTCTCTCGTTCAACAGCTGACAAATTGCCTGCGTAACTCGCTTGCCGCGACCTCGAGAACCATGTTTTAAGTCGAATGGTCGTCGGATGTTACGAACAATTGAAAATTATCTTCATTTTCCATATCGCTGGCGATCTGTTCAGTTTGGACAACATAGAACCGCTGGCTGGACGATTAGTTTGCATTTTAGCGAACCGCGTTTCAAGTAGAATAAACGGAGATCGTAGAATCGTCGATATTCGTCGGAGCAGTCGAATAT